>NW_020856972.1:349900-394900 GCF_000972845.2 Larimichthys crocea
ACACGGCCGCGACTTAGTTCCGACTTAAACTAGGCTAAACTGTTGACTTGAATTTAACGTTTATGAAGTAAAGTTATATATGTTATATATGTTTAAACATAAATGTAGTTTTGAAATGTATATATATATAAAAAATTTAAACTACATTTATTTTATATGTGTATATATATATATACACACACACACATATACACATATACATACATATGTACTGTACACACAGAGATATATATACACATGTATATTATCTATATTTCTCTTAATGCCAGCATCACACATAGCACATGTGATACTGTCAAACAAAGGGAAAATGTGACAGGGGATTCTGGGTTGTACATGATGAAGCTTTCTTGTGCTAATAAACAATTTGTGGAAATATAGCAGATATCATTTATAAATGCTCGGAGCGTTTGATCAAAGCTAAGCTGTGTGTATAATCAGGTTGGGATAATGGATCACCAGTGTGTGCAGCAGCGCTGAAGTTGTTCAGGAAATCAAATTAATCCAAGCCTGTTTTCAAAGGTACATTATTAGTCATACGTACATTTATTTGGCACTGGTATCCAAGGTGACCTACATTCTTCCCCACATACACACATCAGGATTTGGAAATGTATTACAATGTCTTGCTCAAGGACATTTTGGCATGCGGACAGACGAAGCTGGTAATCAAAGCCTATATGTTCCCAACGGCTGACCAGCTCTACCACCCGAGGACAACAAACTTTTTGTGAACATTAAATACATTCTAAGATATAAAAAAAGCTAGCAAATCACACATATATCCCAAATTAGGCTTAAAATCTTCAAATGCATTCCATTATCTTTATAATTAGATTTATCTCATTAAAAATAGTCGCATATCATATCTGGAGTGTTAAACTTGAGATTGGCTCTTACTTCCACGCTATATATACAAATATACTGCTTATGTGAAGGAGACCATCGTTCACCCATTCATACTGATACACTGATGGCATTGGCTGCCATGCAAGGTTCTAACTTTTCAGTTTTTAGGCTGTAATCATTCATACACATTCACACACTGATGGTGTTGCCTTCAGGAGCAATTTGGCGTTCAGTATCTTGCCAAAGACACTTGGACATGCAGACTGGAAGAGCCGGAGATCGAATCGCACATCATCTGATTAGTGGACGACCCACTGTAGCCACAGCCCCAAATGTGGTCTGAGTGATCAGATCTCAATGTGCCCTCAGTGCATCTTGGGTGCATTCACACCTCCACTCATGATCAGATCACCTGCTGTAAACAGGGTCTATCATGGTCTTCTGGGACAGCTTTCCTATCCTAAGTATTCCATGAATCATATATATCCACTATGTGGTTGAATATTAATGAACCAGTGAGGCCATAGTATGTCTCTTCATCATGATGTCACAACCACAAGTCGTCTTCCTGCAGGGGATACTTTGGGAAGTCATTACTGGTCTACTTCCTGCTCATGTTGCTGAGAAGCACTTAAGAAGAGAATAAATGGAAAATGAGCTGGAGAGCATCTACATGGATGAGTGGCATAGGAGTAGCTGTTAGAACCCTGAGCCAGATATCTCATTAGAGGAAATGTTCCTCTGCAGTTTTGACCTTTGCTTTGTTAAACTGCTTACAGATACTATAAACATATGGCCTATCAATCCGTAGTTCATAACTTATTAATTTGAATCTATTTTTATACGTCAAAAGCAAGCAAGTTAAAAATATAGATGTTTTAATAAATTATCCCTCTCTCGATGCCTTGTTAAGCACAGACTGGTTAGAGCTCCACAGGTCACTCCATTTCCAGTTGAAAGACTAAAATCTAGCTAAGCCTGAGAACTTTGCGCAGGGAAAGGAAGCCAGGGACACCAGAAATCCATTTATATGGAGTAAACCTTTCTTAACTGGAAGCTAACAGTTAATTTTGTTCACACAGTGTGAAACTCACAAAACACTACACTTGACAGCTGACTGCAACAATCCACTCTTTGTACGTCCAGTATGTTATATGTAGTCCAGTATCAGTCAGAGTACTCACATAAACTGACCACAGGAACGATTTGTGACATGTTTGCATACTGCACTTGACTGTGTATTTGTGTACTGTATATCCACCAGGCAACAATCCATGAAGATGTTTCTATATTGTAAATGTAAATTATTGAAAAAGTATCAGCGATGCCATCATGTGTTAGTTTCTCTTCAAAACCTACCATTAGAGTTAGTAGACCATCTGAGCTCTTCTTGCTTAGCTTGCTGCAGAAAATGCATGAACAATGTCGAAAGTTGAACTCCAAAGCATCCTATAACCTACTTCACTTGATTTTGCTGTTTTACATGGTGGTGTGACCGAGCCTTTGCAACTTCATACCGTCACCGTCACACTCTGATTGAATACAATGGGTGTCCGGTAAGCACACGATAAATCAAGTATAATCCTCATTAGCCAGGCTTGTGCTGGCTTACACGATGCCCCTAACCAGTGGAATTCCTCCTCCTCGCCTCATGTCTGTGATACTTTACATGCTGTCTGAATATGTGCAGCCACAGTGGCCTGTGCTTCTTCACTCTTCTGTTGTGTAGTCCTGCAGAAACACAGATGACTGCACACACACTGTCTATCTCCTTCACACTCTCCATCCCATCCCATTACTTTGATTTTATTTTTTTGCTTTTGCTTTGTCCACCCCCCTTCCTCCTTCCCCTCCACTCACCCTGCCCCTGCTACAGCGAGCTCAGGGTTTAGGTTTAAAACTCATTAGTTCCGGTGCCTTATAATCTGTTACAAACAAACAGGCAAACATCCAAGATTAATGGCAGTTCAGTGGCTAAAAAAAAGACTGCTGAGATTTAGAGGCTACTGCACACACTTGCATGCACTTTCTCAGAGCGCGCACACACACACACACACACACACACACACACACACACACACACACACACACACACACACACCTCAGATCAAGTGTGGGAGGGACTAACAAACTGACCGTTATTTTACCTCGGTCTCTATCAGTTGTTCAGCTTGTCCATCAGTCTTTTGTTTTTTCTTTCCACCTTCACTTCTATCTATGGCTATAAACGGAGGGATGGGAAGTGGAGGGGGGGTTGCCATGGCAGTGGATGCCAGGGACCCTTCTGGCCAGTGTCCACTGTCTAGCATTCCAACATCCAAACACTCTTGCCAACTGCAATAACAGTCAGTAACAGACAAAGCTGACTGTGTCCCCCCCAGAGTTTACCCTGTTAACAGTTTAGCAATGACATCACCACTCCACGGCCAATTCACATGAATCAACGTGTGTGTGTGTGTGTGTGTGTGTGAGAGAGAGAGAGAGCCCTTTGGTGTTTCTTTGTCTGTTAGAACCAGTTTGAATTCGACCCTTTAGAGTTTCAGTTTAGCACATTTAATCTGCACTTTTTGAAGGTCTCTTCTTTGAGATGATTAGAATTAGATTTGACTCTTTAAGCTAATTTTTAAAAAAGATAAATGTATATATTTACATAAATATATATAATTTGGACTTAAAGGTCCAGTGTGTAGGATTTTGTAGCATCAAGTGGTGAAGTTGCAGATTGCAACTAACTCAATACTCCTCGCCTCACCATCTGTAGAACCTATGGTGCCGCAAAAAAAGGTGAAAAACGCAAAAAGCTGGTTCTAGAGCCAGTGTTTAATTTGTCATTTATGGGCTACCATACAAACATGGCCCATTCTAAGGTTATGAAAACATGTAATAATTCTTATTGTAAAGTGATTATACTCTAATGAAAACGACCTTCATGAGGTGCTCTTGAGCAAGACCCCTTAACCCTGTTCCAGTGGAGCTTCTCAGTGACCAGCAGATCAGACTGTGGTTGGACAGCTTCCAGGTGTGAATGTGTCGAGGCAAAGAGAGCACACACTGGACCTTTAAAATATTAGAATTATAATATGTAAAAAGGTCTTTTGATCTCAGAACTGTAAAAAAGGTTGACTTACATGCTCAAGTTATAGGTCTTGTGTGGAAGATTATCTCTTTGTGCACAAGACATAGATTTAAAACCTTGTCTGCACAAAATTATATTGTTTGTATTTTTGTCTAAACTGATCAATTCCAGCATACTTTCTTATGCAGTTAAACATTATACTGGTTTAGCTAAAATGACACCTTAAAGACACAATCTGACTGCAGTGATGAGTAACTGCCATTTCTTACTTTAATCAGAGAATGTTGCTTAAGCGTACAGTATTGTATGCAGTCACTCTAAATCAGGCAAGAATAAGGAAAGGAAACGTCACTGGAGAAGGAAGATGATGACAAACACCTCTTCATTTTTAGGAACTAAGTCTGAGAACTGTTCTCTGGAGGTGAATCTGCGGCTAAATGTACAGCTAGATGTTAATCCATATGCAAACTGAGCTGATCCTGTTTCCATGTTGAATTCATGGAGGTTCTGTGTTCGTGAAACTGGCTGACATGAAGTAAATGGAGACACTGAAAAACAACACGTCCTTTGCTGATTCTCAATATTTGAGCACATTTACTACAAATCCCAGTGACTGCCAACACACCTCTGTAGAGACTCGGGCCATCCTCTGGACAAGTAAGTCATGATGTTGTTCTAAATTCAAGTCTGAGCAAGATGAAAGATTGTCATGGTGTTGTGAAATGAATTCAAAACTACGGCAGCCTGAAGGCACAGAGAGAAGATGCACAGCAGTACGAACAACTCACTTCTATAAACTCTTTATGTTAAAAGACAATGAAGACCACATTTACTAAAACAATACAGAAGTTAAAATGCTTCATATAAATCGTCCATGTTTCCAAAATGATTAATGGACCTGACACATCCAAGCATGTTGCAGCTGCTGTAGAGTATACATTACAGTGTGTCCTTTATAAGGCCCATTATGACTAAAACAGATTTCCTGTGGCTGGATTTCAGTGCCAGACTCAGCTCTCTTACCACAGCAGCTCATTAAAGTATCTTAAACCTGTGTAGACATTTACCAGGTGGCTCTGTTACAACAGGTTTGATGAAAAGCATGAATCCATCGTGTTTGTGGTATAGTCACCTTCTAGCTGTCTTGTTGAGGTTGAGCTAGAACACAGGCCTGCAGGGTACATCAGCACATCAGGCTTGGGTATAATGAGATTTTCCATAGCTTGGTTTCATCGACATGGTCCTCCACTCAGAGCCAGATGGTGAGTCCTTCTCTAAATCACATCGTGCTGACAGGATTGGAGTACTCTCATAATGTAATGGACTAATATACGCTTATGTAAACCTTGTTAGAGCTGCTGCTGCTCTGTCTCAGTAGGAACACACATTTACACTTTACTGTTTCCAACTAAACTGCAGTACTGTAAATTTAAGTTCCAGTGGTTTTCAGCTTCACCTGCTCAGTAACCACGGCATAGCTCTACATTGCGCTGACGTCTGTTTATTACACATACAGATGCAAACCCCTGCCAGTGCAGCTGGTGACCAAAAGTAGAATTCAAATATAGCTGCAAGCACCGATGGGGTGCCTAGCAGCATCATAAGTCCATACACCAAGTTTTGTGTCGATCCATCAAAGCATCGCAGAGATATTGGCTCAATTCCTGTTTGGCGGCTTTGCCACCGATTTGGATTGGCTGTTACAGCAATATGAAGCAAAAAATACATTTTGGCTACTTGTAGTGCCCCCTATAGGTCACACTGTTGCAAAGATATGGACTCACTTCCTGTTTGGCGGTGTCACTGGTGAGTTTGATTGGCTGCTACGGGCAAACATAAGTTAAATTAATCCAGTTTGGTAAATGGACTGTACTGCACTACAGTGTACAGAGCATTTCTAGTCTTCCAACCACTCAAAGCTTTTACGCTACATGTAAGGTAAGCCAACTGCTCATCAGTTTGAGGAGCTTAGGACCATTTACACACATTCACACACTGATGGTGCAGCCTTCAGGAGCAATTTGGCATTCAGTATCTTACCCAAGGACACGCAGTGGCCCTTTGCTGCTTGTCAATCCCAGTCTCTCTCTCTCCCCACACTCCTGTCACTCTTCAGCTTTCTCTATCAAATAAAGAAATATCTTGAAAAAAAAAAAAAACATACTGGAAGAGCCGGGGATCAGACTCCAACTTAAGTGCTACAGCGTCGCCGGTGCATTTCACTGCCTCATTAATCAATATCAGGATCAGTCAGTTCAGGTTTTTCAGAATTAGTATTGGAAGAGAACTTGTAAAAATGATGCACTGACACAAAGCAATGCAAAGAGTTCAAGTTCAACAATATTACTATGATGGTTTGAGGAGTGAATTACTCTTTACTTTGAAAGAATGATGTTAATTCTAATGTCACATGACAAAAATGAAAACACAGAAATGAGCGTTTTCAGATGTGTCTGTGCAGACAAGTTGTTTTCATTTCATTACCATAAATGGATTGAAAAAACACAGACACCACCTAACTGTGGTCTGCAGGTCTGCCTCTAAAGAAAAGCTGACCTGTGGTGCACAGACACAAGTGAATGATGAAAGTGTGAGGAAGTGAGTGGAGGTAAAGGGCTGTTCTCTGCAAATGTTTAGTATGCACGGCCATGCTCCTGGCTGTGGCATGGCAGCAGAGTGTTGATTCAGATCAAAGCTTGCGTCTGAGCTCAGTTCAGTCACTTATTCACAACTGCAGAGCTTGCATCCTAATCGCCTCCGTGCTCTGATCTCTGCTGAAGGATGAACACTTTCTTTTCAGTGTCGTTGGCCTTGAGTGAAATAAAGCTAATATTTCACACTCACTCCACCCTGTGTTTGCTCTTTTTTCTGACAGAGTCACTTCACTGTTGCTCTTACTGATACACTGCTGCTGGACAGCTTGTCTGAAATCTGAGTCTAACTTCCCACCATGTGATAATATGTGTTATTTTTCAAAATGTTAGTTTTACTGACATGAAAGTTAATGTGCAGCGACTGCACGGAGAATGGATAGGCTGCATTAGAAATATGCTGATGATGATGTCTATTGACTGCAGTTTGTCACTGTTTCTGTAGTTGGTCAATCACAACAAAGAGAGAAGAGGTTTTATAGGAATGGTAGAGTTTCTGCCCCCCAGGGCACTTCAGATACCCTCATCTGCTGCCACAGTGAAGAATGTTGTTGCTTTTACTTGATACTAATATATGTTTAGCAAACCTATGAAACTGCTGGTAGGTCTGAGAAGAAGTGCCATTCATGCTCAGCACAGACAAATAACATTATGGGGGTTGGAACTGACTGTGACGTAATAGTTCAT
The DNA here is from genome assembly GCF_000972845.2 of Larimichthys crocea. Classification (NCBI taxonomy): domain Eukaryota; kingdom Metazoa; phylum Chordata; class Actinopteri; family Sciaenidae; genus Larimichthys; species Larimichthys crocea. The sequence continues at coordinate 357,164 of NW_020856972.1, forward strand.
GTGATAATAAGTCAAATGTATATTGTCACAGCTCTAACTGCATCAGTAGAACAACAGAAATGTACCACAAAGTTACACTTTCAGCACTTCCTGGATAGATTTCACAATAAATGCTCACCAGGAAAGGAGGGATTTCAGCAGCTGGGAGGCTGCTAGTATGAAACATGTGCAGGAGGTTCCACTGACAGTAGCTTAACAGTGAGTTAACATTTATGTGATTGGACATTGTTTAATATATGCTTCCATACAGACCATACAGTCTTCCTTTTCTAAACCTGATATAGTTATAGGAACCTTCATTAACTCAGAAGCACTGATGGCTTTCAGACATTATTTAAAGTGCAAGAATCCTTCATCTGTTCAGAGAGACTGTAGGCGTCAACATGTCAACGTGTGTGTGATGTTGAGTTGCTGTGGGCTCAGAGGACTCACAACAAGCAAGGCCAAACTGATCCTGTGCCATACACAAAGCAGAACACCAAGAACCCAATGGAACAAAAGAAGCATGTCTGCAGGCTCCACTCGCTCTGACACATGATGGACAGGTGTTACTAGCTGTATGCTGACATGTGTCACATAGTTTACTCTACAGAGAGAGAGAGAGAGAGAGAGAGAGACAGAGACAGAGACAGAGACAGAGACAGACAGACAGCTTAATCCAGTTTACATGTCCAGTCCAGTCTGCGTCTCCAGGCTTAATATATTCACACCACATACTTCAGAGGACTGAGTCCAATAATCAGTGCCCCCACTGTAGCGCTCAGTCAGCTTCACACTGGGCCACAGGCCCGCCTATCACACACCGCCTGCACTGCATGATAAAGACTTTGCTCTGCTGTTTAACACATCTTTTTCATTAAAGTCCTCATACTCCTGTTGTCCAAAACTTGGCAACTTGCATACTGAGACTGGAAGAAGTTTGAGATCAAATGATAGACCACAAGAGCGCTGAACAGCTATGTTTGGTAGCACCAAATATTTCTCATATAGTTAGGTTAAGTGAGTCAGACTGGATACTATCAATCCAGACATTCAGAGCAGGTTTGAATTACTCATTTTCACCACATTTATGAACTGTATACTCTATAATAAAATCTCAACTAAAACAACCGGGTTTTATGCGAGTACACTTGAATATCTATGCTGCTTACTGCAGGGCTATTGAGGCCACGCCCCCTACCTGCACAGGTGATTTCTGTACCTGGACCACACTTTAGAGTCCAGAACACACAAAGACCATTGAAGACACACATTTGAGCTTGTATACTACATAATATTGTTCAATAAAAATAATAACGCATCAGTGTGCGGGAGAGAAGTTGAGCCAGATTCAACTTTTGGGAAAACTGAGCCCCACGTCACGCTCTACAAACCAATCAGACACTCAGATCGGCCAAACCTCCACAGACAGTCTGAAATGTCTCTGAAGCAGAGACTATCCAGGTGGATTCACAGACTAAACTCTACCTACAGACTGATCATCTACAGACTCTACAGACTGATCATCTACCTGTGTGTGTTCTCACTTTGTTTATTTCATGTACCAGCTTCTAAATCTGAGTCTGACTCGCAATTTACGCCACAAAATAGGCGCTAATACCCATACATTTTCAGAATTCCCATATAGTTTCCGATTTTGAATTTTTCCAAAATTCCCAAGCTTAACTTCCCATGCAAAGTTTCTGGATAGTTTCCAGAAATTTACCAGGAACTTTCCATCCCTTTGCAACCCTAGCTGCAATCTGAATGTTTCAGTTCATTCATGTAGAAACAACACACATTTGTGATTATACTTTGATACCTATTATTGTGAGTTTGAACTTACTTTACTGAAATGATTGCCATACATGTATAAAAAATGCAGGATTTGTTCATAATGTTCGTACATAAAACACTAAGAACTCTGCTCTTGGTTAAAACTCTTTGATCATATTGCCTCACATCGTGACTGAGCAAACACTACGCCACCAAATTCTCCTCACTTGGAAAAGAAAAATCATTTTCTCCAGTCCACTTGGTCTCTGTCGCCGCTCTGCATTATTCATGCATCTGGCACTATTACATTCATGTTTCGTGGCCTGGTGGAGCATTTCTAAGAGAGAGGCCAACCCAGCTGGGCTGACACTCTATCGGACCTGCTCTCCTGGTCTACTGGGAGCCTCTCAGTTGCTAAGTGGCTGTTTTAACATCCACGACAAGCTGGAGGGCCGGAACGTACTGCTGCACCATGTCAATATTCATGCAGTGCTGAGTGAGCTGACATTTACTATGTGACGAAACATAAAAGCACTGCCAAGTGATGCTCGCACACACACACACAGATACAGTGGAACAAACACAGTGCCCTGTCCTCATTTAGAATCTCTCACAAACAGCATTTTCTTCAGTTTCCTGAAGCCAAAGCAGAGTAATAGATAGCTCTTTTACACAGAGTGAAAATCTCATTAGGTACAGGTCCACATCAGAGGTGTATGGGGGTCAACGGTTGTGCTCCTCCATATCACACTTCCAGCAGCCAGGCTTGCTTGGGCACACTGTGAGCTTCTGGAATGGATTGGAAACAGCTTCTAAGAAGTGAGCCGAGGAACCACCACTGGCTGCTACAATTTGGAGCCAATTTTTCATGTTCCTTAAATATCTCATTTATATGCTCAGCCCCACTCCGTCCAGCATTCTCATCTGTCACCATCAGCCAGGAGCCAGCAGGAGTTTCTCGGTTAGTCATCTCCTTCCTCCTGCTGGCCAGCCCTCCTCCTGTTAGACCTGATCCTCGATGTTTTTCTCTCCATCTCTGCCTCTCCTAACAGTAGTGCTGGACAGCGAGGCATAACACAGTTCTACACAGTGCCACAGAGAGAGAGGAGAGTCAACAGGATAGAGTGAGTGTGGGTGAGACTGCCAGAGGGAGTGATGGTAAGAAAGATAAGAGGAGAGGCAGAGGAAGATATTGAGGACATGAGCAAGGTTCCCCCTGACGCTTAAGTGTTTATTTTGACCAGCTAAAAAGCTGACTTTGAACAAAGATGGCTCCAGAAAAAAATGCAATGCTGGTTTGGAGCAGAAAAGAGATGGCAGACTATTAATGATCTCTGTCAGTCTCAACAAAAACCTCTTTGGGATTCCAGGAAGCAACCAGAAATACTCAGTTTGAGACTCAATGCAACCGCTAACCAGTAAAAAAAAAAAGTATCTGTGTCTTTAAGATCTCAAGTGTGATGATGGATGGTGTTATATACACTGCTCAAAAAAATTAAAGGAACACTTTGAAAACACATCAGATCTCAATGGGAAAAGAAATCATGCTGGATATCTTTCCTGATATGGACTGGGTAATGTGTTAAGAACGAAAGGATGCCACATCATTAATGGAAATGAAAACTATCAACCTACAGAGGGCGGAATTCAAAGACATCCCCAAAATCAAAGTAAAAAAATGATACGGCAGGCTAGTCCATTTTGCTAAAAATGTCTTTGTAGCATCTCATCCACGTGCTTGTATGCATGCCTGACAACGTCAGGGCTCCCAATGAGACGAAGGATGGTGTCTGGGGGATCTCCGCCCAGATCTGTACCAGGGCATCACTGAGCTCCTGAACAGTCTGAGGTGCAACCTGGCGGCATCGGATTGACTGAAACATAATGTCCAAGAGGTGTTCTATTGGATATAGGTCAGTCGAACATAGGGGCCAGTCAATGGTATCAATTCCTTCATCCTCCAGGAACTGCCTGCATACTCTTGCCACAGGAGGCTGGGCATTGTCGTGCACCAGGAGGAAACCAAGACCCACTGCACCAGCGTAGGGTCTGACAATGGGTCCAAGGATTTCATTCTGATACATAATAGCAGTCAGGAATATAGCCACAAGGGGGCACAAGCCAGTGTCTTAGTGTGCCAGTTCCAAGCCCGGATAAATACAGAGGGTTGTGTCAGGAAGGGCATCCGACGTAAAACTTGCCAAATCAAACATGCAAATCGAATCTATGACTTCCATACCGGATCGGTCGAGGCCCGGGTTAACAACGACCGCCATCGGTGCTGTTCACCTACAGGGTGCCGGTGGAAATTGGACTACTGTTGGTCGAAGAAGGAGAGGAGGAAGGCGTGTTCGTAGGAAGAGGGAGAAGAGGAAAGCCAAGAGTCTAGGACTGAGAGTAGGGACTTTGAATGTTGGAACTATGACAGGAAAAGGTAGAGAGTTGGTTGACATGATGCAGAGGAGGAAAGTAGACATACTGTGTGTCCAGGAGACCAGGTGGAAAGGTAGCAAGGCTAGAAGCTTAGGAGCAGGGTTCAAGTTGTTCTATCATGGTGTAGATAGGAAGAGAAATGGAGTAGGAGTTATCTTGAAGGAGGAGTTTGTTAGGAGTGTACTGGAGGTAAAAAGAGTGTCAGATAGAGTGATGAGTCTGAAGCTAGAAATCGAAGGTGTGATGTTCAATGTTGTTAGTGGGTATGCTCCACAGGTAGGATGTGAGCTGGAGGAGAAGGAGAAATTCTGGTTGGACCTTGATGAAGTGATGCAGAGCATCCCTAGAAGTGAGAGAGTTGTCATTGGTGCAGACTTTAATGGACATGTTGGTGCAGGAAACAGAGATGATGAGGAGGTGATGGGCAGGTTTGGTATCCAGGAGAGGAACGCAGAAGGACAGATGGTGGTTGATTTTGCAAAAAGGATGGAAATGGCTGTAGTGAATACTTTCTTTCAGAAGAGGCAGGAACATAGGGTGACCTATAAGAGTGGAGGTAGGAGCACACAGGTACTGTAGACTACATCTTGTGTAGACGGTGTAATCTGAAGGAGATCAGTGACTGCAAAGTAGTGGTAGGTGAGAGTGTAGCCAGACAGCATAGGATGGTGGTGTGTAGGATGACACTGGTGATGAGGAAGATGAAGAGGGCAAAGGCAGAGCAGAGGACGAAATGGTAGAAGCTGAAAAAGGAAGAGTGTTGCATGACTTTTAGGAAGGAGTTGAGACAGGCTCTGGGTGGTCAGGAGGTGCTTCCAAACGACTGGACAACTACAGCTAATGTGATCAGGGAGACAGGTAGGAGTGTACTTGGTGTGTCATCTGGAAGGAAAGTAGATAAGGAGACTTGGTGGTGGAATGAGGAGGTGAAGGAGTGTGTACGGAGAAAGAGGTTAGCTAAGAAGTAGTGGGACACTGAGAGGGCTGATGAGAGTAGACAGGAGTACAGGGAGATGCAAGATGAGGTGAAAGTTGAGGTGGCAAAGGCCAAACAAGGAGCTTACGATGACTTGTATGCTAGGTTGGACAGTAAGGAGGGAGAGACTGATCTATACAGGTTGGCAAGGCAGAGAGACAGAGATGGGAAGGACGTGCAGCACTCTAGGATGATTAAGGATAGGGATGGAAGTGTACTGACAGGTGCCAGTAGTGTTATGGGAAGATGGAAAGAGTACTTTGAAGAGTTGATGAATGAGGAAAATGAGAGAGAACGAAGAGCAGAAGAGGTGACTGTTGTGGACCAGGAAGTAGCAAAGATTAGTGAGGATGAAGTGAGGAGGGCATTGAAGAGGATGAAGAGTGGAAAGGCACTCGGCCCTGATGATATACCTGTGGAGGTATGGAAGTGTCTAGGAGAGATGGCAGTACATTTTTTGACTGGGTTGTTCAACAGGATCTTAGATAGTGAGAAGATGCCAGAGGAATGGAGGAGAAGTGTGATGGTGCCCATTTTTAAGAACAAGGGAGATGTGCAGAGTTGTGGCAACTACAGAGGAATAAAGCTGATGAGCCATACAATGAAGTTATGGGAAAGAGTAGTAGAAGCTAGACTAAGGGCAGAAGTGAGCATTTGTGGCAGCAGTATGGTTTCATGCCAAAAAAGACTACTACAGATGCAGTATTTGCTTTGAGGATGTTGATAGAGAAGTACAGAGAAGGTCAGAGGGAGCTGCACTGTGTCTTTGTAGATCTGGAGAAAGCTTGTGACAGGGTGCCCAGAGAGGAACTGTGGTATTGTATGAGGAAGTCTGGAGTGACAGAGAAGTATGTTAGAGCGGTGCAGGACATGTATGAGGGCTGTAAGACAGTGGTGAGGTGTGCTGTAGGTGTGACAGAGGAGTTCAAGGTGGAGGTGGGACTGCATCAGGGATCAGCTCTGAGCCCCTTCTTGTTCGCTATGGTGATGGACAGGCTGACAGACGAGGTTAGACAGGAATCTCCATGGACTATGATGTTTGCAGATGACATTGTGATCTGTAGTGAGAGCAGGGAACAGGGTGGAGGAGAAGCTAGAGAGGTGGAGGTTCGCCCTGGAAAGGAGAGGAATGAAGGTTAGCTGCAGCAAGACTGAGTACATGTGTGTGAATGAGAGGGACGCAAGTGGAAGAGTGAGGTTACAGGGAGAAGAAATAAAGAAGGTGGAGCATTTTAAGTATTTAGGGACAACAGTCCAGAGCAATGGAGAGTGTGGAAAAGAGGTGAAGAAGCGTGCGCAGGCAGGTTGGAACGGGTGGAGAAAAGTGTCAGGTGTGATGTGTGATAGAAAAGTTTCAGCTAAAATGAAAGGAAAGGTGAGACCAGCGATGTTGTTTGGTCTAAAGACAGTGCCACTGAGGAAAAGACAGGAGGCAGAGCTGGAGGTAGCAGAGATGAAGATGCTGAGGTTCTCTTTGGGAGTGACCAAGATGGATCAGGAATGAGTACATCAGAGGGACAGCACATGTTAGAGGTTTTGGAGATAAAGTCAGAGAGGCCAGACTGAGATGGTTCCGACATGTCCAGAGGAGAGATAGTGAATAGAAGAATAGTAGAAGGATGCTGAGTTTTGAACTGCCAGACAGGAGGCCTAGAGGAAGACCAAAGAGGAGGTTTATGGATGCAGTGAAAGAGGACATGAAGGTAGTTGGTGTGAGAGAAGAGGATGCAGAAGACAGGGTTAGATGGAGGCAACTGATTCACTGTGGCGACCCCTGAAGGGAAAAGCCGAAAGGACAAGAAGAAGAAGACCCAATAGCAGTCAGGGTGCCGTTGCCTAACCTGTAGAGGTCTGTGTGTCCTTCCAAGGATATGCCTCCCCAGACCATCACTGACCCACCACCAAACCGGTCATGCTGAATGATGTCGCAGGCAGCATAACGTTCTCCACGGCGTCTCCAGACTCGTTCACGTCTATCACATGTGCTCAGGTTGAACCTGCTCTCATCTGTGAAATCACAGGGCGCCAGTGGCAGACCTGCCAATTCTGGTTATCTGTGGCAAATGCCAGTCGAGCTCCATGGTGCCGGGCAGCGAGCACAGGGTCTAGTACAGGACGTCGGGCCCTTAGGCCACCCTCATGAAGTCTGTTTCTGATTGTTTGGTCAGAGACATTCACACCAGTGGCCTCCTGTAGGTCTTTTGTAGGGCTCTGGCAGTGCTCATCCTGTTCCTCCTTGCACAAAGGAGCAGATACTGGTCCTGCTGATGAAGGACCTTCTACATCCCTGTCCAGCTGTCCTAGAGTAACTGCCTGTCTCCTGGAATCTCCTCCATCCTCTTGAGACTGTGCTGGGAGACACAGCAAACCTTCTGGCAATGGCCCATATTGATGCGCCACCTAATGAGGAGTTAGACTACCTGTGCAACCTCTGTAGGGTCCAGGTACTGCACCATGCAACCAGTAGTGATACTGACAAATGCAAAACTAATGAGAAATTGGTCAGAAAAGATGAGGAGGGAACCTGTAAAACCATTCCTGTTTTGGGGGTCGTCTCATTATTGCCCCTCTCGTGTACCTGTTGTTAATTTCATTAACACCAAAACAGATGAAAATGATAAACAACCCCCTAGCTACTTACCTCACCAGATCAATATCCCAGAAGTTGAACTGACTCGATGCTATACTCTGATTAAAAAGTGTTTCTTTCATTTTTTTGAGCAGGGTATATTAGGGAATATTCAATTCTGTAGAGCTCTATGAATTACAGACTTTTTAGTTTGCTGCAAGGGGTTGACAAGCTGACAGACCATGTCTCTCAAGACAGACCTCACAAGGCTGTTGTAGGGTGCACAGCCGTGTGCATGGGAACATATTATGGTAGGGGTCTGGATACATGCGTGTGCTTGATAGCTTCCACACACAGCATATTATAAAGAACTGACAAATGTTATGTTTACTACAGTTAAATGTCAAACAGCTCTGCAGCATAGTGGCGGTCTGCAGCTTACTCTTACATACATATATTCTCACTCTCACATACATATATTTTATCTCTTATTTACATATATTCTCACTCTCACATACATATATTTTATCTTTTATTTACATGTATTCTCACTCTTACATACATATATTTATGCCTGTCGAAAGTATATGTATGTGAAGGGAGAATGTATGTATGTGAGAGCTAAAGTATAGATGAAACGGTATGCAACTCATTTTTCGTGCTGTGATTAGGGCTGCCACGATTAGTTGATTAGTCACGATTATGCCGACGAACAAACTACTAAATTAGTTGTCGACGCATCATTTTTTTGTGTTTTTTTACTTTGCTTTTCTCTCGAAACTGCGGCTGCAGCTTCCACTGCCGTGTCTGCCTTTCTGTTACACACACACACACTGACTGTACAGTAAATGATACTATAACACAGACCCTCCAGGAATTCACGATGTTGCGATTTGCAACTTCAACGCAACATCAGTGAATCCCCGTGAATTCAGGGCGGTGTTGCAATTTTAACCAATCACTGCGATGTTTCCGCAACTTCCGCGCAGTCTGCCCGGGGGATTCAACTTGGGTCAGGGACGGCTGCATGGTGTGGGAGGCTCCCCTCGTGGGATCTCTCCCCGGCGTTGGCTGACCCCCGCCGGGCGCATTTCCTTCGCAGCGGTGTGCCGCGACCGGCTCTGGGTCGGCTTGGAAAGGGCCGAAGGTGAATCTATTTCGTGGGAGATTTGGACATTTTCCCGGTGTATGTTCTTCTAAACATGCTTCTACATGTGTAAATATGCTACGGAGTTAATTAGTTTAGCTTTATTTTATTGTTATGTACAAAAAATGGGTCATATTAGACCCTGAATACTATGTTAGGGTTAATGAGTAATGAAATGTTAGGATCATTTTTGTATGTACTTAAGTTCCCAACTTCATTGTAAGATTAATTTAAAGCTTTAGTTAATAAAATGATCAAATGAATTCAGTTGCTCTCATAATCTGTCTTTTTTCACAGGAAAAAATGTGGCCAGTGGAAATTCTGATTGGCTGGTAACTTCAGAAACTTACCCGCCACATTGGTTGGTGATCAAAAAAGTTAATTTAGAGCCCTGTTAAAGGGTTAATGAGCTATCATCTTAATTGTTTTTATTTTCAGTTAGCTCATACTTCAAGCTGAAAGCTAATGATCTGATCAGCTGCATGCTGATGCGATAAGCTGTATGTTTTACAGTCAATTTACGTATGATCCGATTAGTCGACTAATCGAAAAAATAATCAGTGAGTAGTCGACTATCAAAATAATCGTTTGTGGCAGCCCTAGTTGTGATTGGCTGAGAAGCTCGTGCCGGGTTATGTTCATGTCACGCACAGCAAAGATGGTGGAGAGGAAAAACGAGCACTGCAAGAAAACATCGAAGAATTCATTTCATTTTAAATGAAAAAGGTTTGTTAGCCGGATAAAACTTTATTTACCCCCAGCCTTTTTAGTCAGTAGACATTGGTCCTATATTTTCTTTTTTTATGCATGGCATGTTAAATAAATAAATAAATAAATAAATAAATAAATAAATAAATAAATAATCTATTTATTTATTTATTTATTTATTATCTAGACTATATGTCTTTTAGTTGCTTTTGACAGTTACGACCCATGCTTATGCAATTTTGAAATCACAAGACTATCATTAAAAAGCTATGGCAGTTGTGGTGTCATTATTACCCATTAACAATTCATTAGTTATCAGGTCGTTACTATTTCATTCCTGACTCGTTCCTTAGTAACTACTCACTTACTTACTTTTTAATTATGATGTTCTCTCTTTAATTCTTTCATCTGCTGCATGTGACTTTTTGTTAAAACTTGAGTCATCACAAGCTTGTTTTTTACTTATTTAGTTGTTACTTGTTTATACAAAACTATACTCATTGCATAATCAGATCTGTCAGGGGTCAGTATGCATGTGAAGCTCTGTTAGCAGTCTGAGTAACAGTAAAACCAGCAGAGATTTCAATTATATTAAAATAAAAAACAATTGTTTGAGATAGCTGTCTCTGTTAGTTGACAGACAGATGGACAGAAAACTGCTCCAGCTCATACTGCTGGCGACACTTGAGGCTACTTCTTATTCTTTAAGGAGACAATTCACCTGACTTTAAATTTGGTAATTTAAGTCACTTTCAAAACTTCAGTTCAGGAAATAAGGGAGAAAGGAAAAACGTATTAGTACTCAAATTCCTGGTTGACTTGTTCTTTTATCAGTCAAATAAATGTTTAAAGAAACAAGCATAACTCTGAGTTATCTACTCGGATATGATGGCACTGGAAAAAAAAAACTGTGCCACTGTAGGTTCTAATTTTTAGTTGTTTTGTTACAAGATTTAAGCTAGATCTAGATGATATATCTAGATATCTAGATGCTCGATATCACACATATCCAAGGTTATCTAATGTTGTCTTCACCTTGACCGGAACATTTACTGTCAAAACAATCCACACAAAACCTAGAACTGAAATTTAAGAACATGTTTTATCCTGAACGTTGTGGCAGTGCACCAGTGGACCTAATCTGGTGGGGAATGTTGTTGGAGTGTTTGTGTCTGCAAATGTGTCACCATATTTGATTTAAAGAACACAGGATTTAGGTGTGCGGTCAAAGAGTTGATCTCTACTGTGTGGATGCCTTCACGCGTGGATGTTAGCTGCTATATGAGCAAGCACAAGCTACAAGCACAAGTTATCATCAGTCCTAAAATTAAGCATTACTGAGATTTGTACTAACTGACATTATGCCATTTATTTTTACAATAAATGACAAAAATGTTATTTTGTATTTTTTGTTTTACTTGCAGGAAACGGAGCCACATACCAAACTGAATGTTGTGTACCAATTCTGCAAATCATAATGTGGATAGGTATTTGTAGTGACATTCTAAACTGAGCCTTAAACTTCTCACAGGTCTGTCTCCCCACTCTGAGGTGACCAGCAGCTTGAGCCATCATGTTAGTGAGACATGACAACCTAAACCTACAAATCCAATCTCCAAATCAAAGTTTCCTCCAGAGATGGTGGCCTGGACCAGCTGTCACTCCACTGAAACTGTGGAGAGGAGTGCAGCCAATAAAAGCTTCCAAATAGACTTCTTCCATTTCTATTTATTTCTATCTATATATGTTCTTCACTTGACTGTGTAAACCAGCATCACCCTAAGCCTCAGACTAGCCACACACACACACACACACACACACACACACACACACACACACAGAATTAAGGTTGTAAAATCAAATATGAATGTGCCATATATTCCTTCATACCTTGCCTTCAGTAGATGTGGGCTGTCAGAGCATGTTAGCAGCAGCATGGTGGGAAACCCACTGACAAAATACACACTAATGCAATCTGATCACATTTGTGCCCACTGATGTATTTTGTATAAGGTAAGGGGAGTGACAGAAATACCCAACAAGAACATGTGAACAGGAAACATCCCAAAAGAAACAGGACAGTAATAGGCTTACTGCTGCCAACAGAGGTGTTGTCTGTGTTGTGTTAGTGCAGTGGTCTTTTCTGTATGAATTTTGTTTTCATCATGTGTACCAGCTGCAGAAAGGGAGGTGGCTGTTGTTAAAATGATATGCTTAACATATTTAGGTATTGGACTTTCTGCTAATAATCGTGAGACAGTCAGTCAATGGTTCATTATTTCTGCACCACAAGACCTGTTGGGATTTCCATGAACCCATTTGTTCCCAACAGCAAAAGGTAAATGACCTGAGATAAACATATTAAGACATATTCTTAATCGCTTCAAATCACCAGTCTTTTTGAACCTTATTTTTGACCAACCCTGATCTCTATGTGCCCCAGGATCCCTGTCTGCTCTTCCTGCCACGTCACTGTGTGATTCCAAACGCAGTACCAACTCCTGAATTGGATTGATATTCGAGTAAAAGCACTTAGCTTAGCTTATCTTATCATGCTGCAGTCTGTCAGTTCACTTCAATTCAACTGCTACTAACAAAACACAGACAACTTAAAGTGTGCAAATATTTCCAGCAACTACAGTGTACGAGAGAGAGGAGGAGGAGGACAGGAACTCTTCCTGAAGTGTTGTTCATCTGCATGTCAGACACTCTGAGCCCATGGTTACCATCAGGCTGCATAATGAATGTGTGTGTGTGTGTGTGTGTGTGTGTGTGTGTAATTGTGCTAAAAGAGCGGGATGGAGTGAGAGAGGGCAGTGAAATGTTAATGAGGGCAGTGGGATGTGAACAAACAGCTTCCAGCCTGATGAATCCATTCAGACAAAGACAGAGACAGAGACAGAGAGAGAGCGCTGCTGTGGGAGGAACTTCAGGGGTCAAACACTCAAATTTAAATATAAATGGACACAGATGACCCAGCAGCTTAGTGCTGTTTGTGTGTGTGTGTGTGTGTGTGTGTGTGTGTGTGTGTGTATCGTTGGCAGTAATTCTAGCACTCCTCACTTGCTCATTCATCCCCAGGTTCCATCACAGGAAGAAAAGCCCATGCCTGGTGGCTCTTTCCTGGGAAGAGTCATTTAGCAAACCGTTTGTTTAGAGTGAACAGAAGGTGTGAGTGCAGTGAGTGGAACACACAGCTGCACAATCTCAAACTTCATGAACAGAAAATCAAATAAAAAGGACATATTATATAATATACACCCTAACAGTCCTGATGGAGTATGCAGGCTCTCGGCTCTGTTACCAGACACAGTCAGGATGCCCTTTGGGTAAGGATATTCAAAGGTGGTTGCGGTTTATTAAAAGAGTCACCATGTTCTGTCTCTTGCTTCAAGTTAACATTGACATTTTCAATTTTTAATAGGGATGCACCGATTTGTTGTCCAATGATTGGTATTGATATTCGCCTTGTTGACTGATCGGCCTATAAAACAAGATGACATTTTCTCATGTCATTAGCCGATGTTTATCTGTTGTGCAGCTTAATGTTGTGTTTGTTATTTCTGACTTGGAGACTGGAATAAATAACCACCGGCACAAAAGTCTCACATCTTGGATGAGAGCAGAAATTAACTGAGCTGCAAAGAGCAGAGATGCTCATCTTTGTAGATTTTTTGGCACAAAGGGTGAATAAATAACAAACAGAAAACATCAATATCAGCTGTTATTTTAAACATTGGATCGCTCCAGAACTTCCCAGTTGATGCATCCCTAGTATGTCACCAAAACAACAGCTTTGAGCTGCTGCTGTTCACAGGAGCAGTAAAATGACATTGGCAGTGAACAGATGTTTAAAGGTCCAGTGTGCCAGATATAGGGAGCTCTTTGTTATAATGTATCACCTGAAAATAAGATTTTATGTGTTTTTGAGAATGGACCTTTTATATCTACAGATGCCACAGATCCTCTCCCAAACACTGGCTCTAGATTGGCCGTTTCTCGCATGCTTTTACGTCTACCATAGTTTCTCCTTCAAGCTTGGAACAGGAGGGCAAGAGGAGTGGGTAGCAATAAACTGCAAGATGCCACTAAGGCTACGTTTACACATAGCCGGGTATGTTGAGAAACGAATATTTCCCTCCCTCTGTTTTCCAAAATAACATCGTGCACATAGCATCGTTTTCAAAAAAGTATAAACCCGCATAAAAACGCCATCAAGCGCCATCATAACTACGCCAAGCCTATGGGCGGCAGTGTAGGAAGAAGGAGAGCGCTCTGCAAGCCAATCAGAATTCTCATTTCGACGAAGAGTTCCTTCCTATTCCTTTCTGGACAACAAATATGGCGCGAGGTTCGTTTGTCTGGACAGATAGCGAAGTTGAATTGCTCCCTAATGTCGCGTTGGACTACAAGGCAAGTAAAGCCCATGAAAATGTGGACTGGGAATCTTGCAAAACCAAGTACGTCGACATGTTAGCGCTATTCTTAGAGAAATACCCATCTGAGACCAACGAGGAGTTTCCTCATGTGAAGGAGGACATAACACAAGCCAACCTGACAACCAAAATGAAGGCAATTAGAGGGAAATACAGGAATGCAGTGGACACTGGATGCAGGAGCGGCCACAGAAGAGTGGTGCTCCTCTACTTGGAACTGTGTGAAAAGGCTTGGGGTGGTTCCCCAGCTACTACGACCATCACCTCCGGCATCGAGACTAACGAACTGGAGGATTCTGCTTCCCCCGCCACATCAGTTTCGTCGTCCTTGGACGAATCGGCAGCGGATGTTCAAGAAGTCGATGGCAGTGTGGCCCTCACCCCCACAGTGAAGCAGAGGAGAGACCTGCTTCAGGTATGTATTTTTGGTCATGTAATTGTCATGTATTGTTGGCTTTATTTATATAAATATAATTGATATTTATATAATATTTATATAAATATCAATTAATGTGTATCTGCGATAAGATGAATAATTCATCCTGAAGGAAATGACCGCAAAAATGCAAAAAGTAGACCGAGAAGTCATAACTCCTGTTCATGTGCTACAACAATATGGCAATGGGGAAGTGAAATATGAAATGTGAAACGGTCAACACCTTTAAAAATAGACTTAAGACTTTCCTTTTTGATAAAGCCTATAGTTAGGGCTGGCTCAGGTCATCCCTTAGTTATGCTGCCATAGGATTAGACTGCTGGGGGACCCCACCCAGGGCTCTCTCTCTCTCTCTCTCTCTCTCTCTCTCTCTCTCTCTCTTCTCTCTCTCTCTCTCTCTCTCTCTCTCTCTCTCTCTCTAAACCAAACTTCCCCGGAGTTTCTGTGCTCTGTCGTCCAGCAGGTTCTCGTGGATCGTGGCTACTGCTGTGAGCCTGCACGACGCCCACTACATATATTATTACTGTCATTATTACTACCATATCTGTTACAATATACTGTACAATATGTTTGTGTTGACATTGACATTGTTCCTGTACACGTGACATCCATTGCATGTCTGTCCGTCCTGGGAGAGGGATCCCTCCTCTGTGGCTCTTCCTGAGGTTTCTTCCACATTTTTTTCCCTGTTAAAAGGGGTTTTGTGGGCAAGTTTTTCCTCACTCGAACCGAGGGTCTAAGGACAGAGGGTGTCACTCCCTGTACAGATTGTAAAGCCCTCTGAGGCAAATGTACTTTGTGACTTTGGGCTATACAAATAAAATTGATTTGATTTTGATTTGATTATATTTGGATAGGTTTACTACTGCAAATGTGCAGTAATGAGAACACATTTTCTTTTGTTCACTCTGTAAAGACTAGACTGCAGGGACACCGGCATGATCGAATGAAGCGAAAGCTGCCAGCTGAGGTCCAGTGGCTGAATGCCATTGAGGAGGACAAACAACTGAAGAAGAAACTTGTGGACATTATTGAGACCTCTGAAAACAGGGCAGTTGACAATTTATCCAAAATGACACAGACCCTGGATAGGCTAACAGCATCAATTGCTGATGGCTTTGCTCTCCTGCGGCAAGTTGTGCAGCCACCACATACACCACCACCACCACCACAGCCACACTACATTATGCCATTTCAGGGAAGAGGTCCTTATGGACAAGTATATGCACACACACCAGCACCACCACCACCACCACTCACTCACTCCTATGACAACAGACCACCCAGTGCAGTGCCACTCAGCACGGTCAGTTTAACTGATTCAGCTGTTGAGGGCATGCAGGGTCAACTTTCATATCTCCAAGCCCTTAATGAAGATGCACAAAATTGAGATACACGTAAACTTGTTCCTGGCCTGTTTTGTTTAGGGTTAAATGTTACCCACAATTTTTGTACCAACAGTTTGGTAATATATATATATTTACAGGGAGCCTTGAGTTCTGGCATCTTAAGCCTTTTTTACTTTAGGTTTTTTTATATATATAGTTTTCCTTGGAAAGTGCCTTTGCTTGAACAGGAGGCAGAACGATGCACTACGTTTGTCATTTTGTGAATCCCTGAGTTTACTTGAAATGCCTTGAATTTTTATTTAACAAATGTACCACACTACTTATTTGCACTACTATGCTTGTCTTTTCAGGGTTGATGACACGCAATTTGATTTTGTGTACAGTATTGGAAGTCAAGTGTTGGATCTCTTCAGAAGTAAAATGTCTGAAAATGATGTGTATGTGATTCTTCAATTTGGGTCATATCAGATCAACCTCCAGTATTTTAGAAAGTTTTCACACAGGACCATTTGGAATTTCTAATTCTTTATGTAGATAATGGCATTACACCAAACAAGTAACATTTACATGGGCAATGTCAATAGATTACAGCTAAGCGTTAACATGTTATAAATTTAAATGCTTAACATCTGAAAAGGTAACAAATATTCTTTAACACAAGCATTACCCTGTACTAAAATGTATAAATTTAAACCGTGTAGGAACACACTAGAACACACACTTGAGATGTCTTTATGGGTCAAGAAACTTTGTCAGGACTCTCCTGACCCTCTTCCCTTCAGCTGACATTCCCTCTCTGACAGTTGGTGGATTATCAGGTTGGTTGTTCTGGTCATATTGAATAGCCTCTGTAACCCTGGCGTCATCCACAGTGTCCATAGCAGCCTCACAGTAATTATGTAGTACGAAGCATGCATATATGACGAAGGGAAGGTCATCAAGGTTAATGTCCATTGCTCTTTTCAGGGCTCCAAACCGGCCCTTCAGCCTCCCAAACGCACACTCAATAACCATCCGTGCGCGACACAAAGATAGTCCAAAATACTGCTCCTGAACATTACTCCCCCCATTCACATATTCTTTCATGAGGTATGGGAGCAGAGGGTATGCAGGATCTCCAATTAAGTACACTGGTATGGCCTCTTCATCCTCAACTATTTGTTTGGGACATGGTGGGATTTTTCCAGCTTTCAGATAGTCATTAAGTGCGGAATTTGCAAAAATGCGTGCGTCGTGAACACTCCCAGGCCATTTAACTACCACATCAATGAAACAATATTTATAATCACAGGTAGCCTGAATGTTCAAACTGTACTTTCCTTTTCTATTGATATAATCTGTGGAATTGACAGGTGGTTGCTTTATTTCCACATGTGTGCCATCCACAGCACCTATGCATTGAGGGAGGCTGTGTGCTTCTTCAAATTTCTCAATAAGTTGCTGTACAGACTCTTCAGATGTGGGCAGTTTTATGTACATAGGACCTAAGTGGACAGCTATTGCCTCACACACTTCCCTTACTATTTTTGACACAGTCGATCGAGCAAGACCAAAAGCGTTGGCTGTCTTGCGCAGTCTACCCTCGTCGGACAGGTAATACAATGTGCAGGCAACTTTTTTTATGACACCGACAGGAGACCGCATGACGGTCATCTCGCCCTCGATGTAAGGACGCAGCAAGTCGGAGAGTACCAACAGTGATGACCGCGACATCCTAAAATTTTCACGCCACTCCTCCGGGACAACCACTTCATTTTCAAAATTATCCCACCAGACAGCAGTCCGCCCGGGTCGGACCCAAAACCGGCGACGTTGGCGGTGACGGCAACTGGGTCTTTGAATAGGTGGGAGAAGTGGCAAAATTGCTGACCTTCGAGCCCTCATTTGTCTCTGGTCATCGACATGATGCATCAGCTGTGTATGCAAATGCAAACACATGAAAATTGTTTGCACCAGAAGAAATGCAACTGCTACTCTGAACGCTTCCATGATCATCGTCATAGCAACAAGTAAACATTGGTCGCACTTTTAACGCATCAGCTGCCTAAAACTCTGTTTATCTCAATTTACACGCAAATGCAAAACTAGAGTTTTCCAGAATCTCCACTCTAGCCGGGGTTTTTAGAAAGATTCGTTTTCAGAGGCGAATTCACCGTTTGCGTTTAAAAGATAGGTACAAACGAAGAGAAATGTCTCCGCTTTTAAAAATACCCGTGTACGTGTAAACAGGGCCTAAATCCATCACACTTGACCTACAGGTCGGTGAACATAGGACCTGGGCAGCGTTTTGTTTCCTACACAACATATTTGCTAATACAATTAGATGAAGGCTACATGAATGTAATAATTAGGAATGAAAAATAAAGGTAGTGGTTGAGTTGAAGTTACACTGAAATTGAATCTGAGACTTTTTGCTTGGATTTTGTGGTTCCTCAGTCTTTGCTGTGTCTGAACTGTGTGTCTTATTCTGGATGTCCCACCTCTAGCTGGGTCAGCTGGATTTGCGGTTTCGTTCTGATGACAGTGTTCCTATTCCTCCAAGAAGTTTCATCAATTCTCCACATAACGGGAATTTTGACATAGATAAGAATTGTATTAACTTTAGAGCTGGGCTCACTATCCTTTACATCCTGTCAGGGTTTAGCTGCTGTTTAGAATTCACCCGTTTAAGCTGGAGCTCTTCTTTTTGCATTTAAAGATAACAAAGACAAAGACTGTTCTTCTTCACATGTTTGATACTGCACTCACTTGTCAGGCCTTTCAGAAGTACATCCACACACCTCAAAGTTCTCTCTCGCTCAGCAACCAAAAACACAGATGATAAGGTCCACACCTTTTCAAATACTCTGTGTAAAATATGACTATCTGAAGGTGCAGTGAGAATGAAATGCCAACAGCTCAGAGTAACTGAAGCCATCTTCCCCTCACCATTCGCATTCTCATTTCCTTCACTGTACACCAATCAACAAACTTCTGACAAGAAATTGTTGAATATAAATAAGAGCTCCTCTTTTCTCCTGGTCAGAGGTCAGGGGCAGACAGAACACAAGCCCAGAGCTGGTGAGGTTTCATCCTTCATTCCCTCTCTTGCGTCACATGTCTCTGCACATTCAAGCTGGAGCTCCTCTTTCAGCATTTATAGATAGCAAAGACAGTTCTTCTTCCTTACACCTTTGATACCTCTACACTCACTTGTCAGGCCTTTCAGAAACACACACACAGACACACACACACACACACACAGTCTGCTTAAATGAACTTTTTATCCAACACTCACCATAATTCACCAGATGTTTAATATTTTTACAGACCTAGTGGGTGTTCGGACAAGGACAGGCAAACCGGCAACTGGTGGTGGGGGAGTGCGGTGTTGTGGGGTGAGGGGAGCTGAGGTGGGTTGCCATGGGTGTGTCTATACCTGCTGAATGTAACCGCTGTGAAACAATCAGGAAATAACTTTTTATTTTGCTGATTAACAGCTTTATCGAGGCCGGCACTCGCCCTCTGTGTTGGTACTCTATGTCTCTCTACCAAAGCGTTTTCCCAAAAGTTGAATCTGGCTCTACTTCTCTCCCGGACGCCAACAACGTTTTTTGTGGCAACCGCTGCGCTGCCGGCGCGGAAACTCACGACCCCCAATGAAATGAATTGAAAAACGTTGCTGGGGTCCGGTGTCCCTGTCCCTGTCTGAAAGCACACTTACGTGCCTTTGAAGATGTTCACTCATGTTTAACAAATGATTGGATTTCTATTTCTAAAGGAAAGTATTATTTTTTTTCCAGCAGTTAAGAAGAACCGAAACATTTGTACAACCCCTGTTCCAACGAGTCATTGTCATTCTCCATATCTGCACTGTCACTTCTTTACAAATCGTTACTGTCCTGAAATGATCGCTGAACATTTTGTCTGGACTGAGACGGATCATTTTCTGTTTTTCCCACTCTCATTGGATCTTTCCCGCTTCCGGAATTGTCAAATCAGGCAAGTGTTCTTTTTCTGGAACTTTATGGGCCTCTGTGAGTATTGCAGAGGTTGAAATGAGGCCCATTTCTCAGCAGAGCCTGTAGGTACAGGATGTAATTTAAGCCACTTCTCTCTCCTCAGTCCTGTTTCTACTCCTGCTCTCTAAGGACACTGCTGCTGGATTTCCATTAGGCCCGATACCTGGCCCACATCCCACTGCCAGCAACTGTGATTAAAACCTGATTACTCCCTCACTGATTTGGATGTTGGACATTTGATGACAATTTTCCATGCATCTCCGTACATTGGCCAGGTTTGTCTACCTTATGGGTAGTGTGCTGTTACATTTGCAAACTTTTGTGAGGTTACAAACACTTTCTGTCATCTATCTATGTATGTATGTATGTATGTATGTATGTATGTATGTATGTATGTATGTATGTATGTATGTATGTATGTATCTATCTATCTATCTATCTATCTATCTATCTATCTATCTATCTATGTGTGAATAAATCAAAATAGATTCACAAAGTTTTCTGATGGCACTCATCACACCTGTCCAGTGACCACGCTCTTAATTCTGCATAACTTTAATCCTTAATATCATCTGAACAGGTCAGTTGTATATAAATTCACTCTCAGTACAGTTGTCATGAAAGGAGAAATTAGCTACAGAGACCAAAACAGTTTTTTGTACCAGGCTGTAAACATGTTTATTTCTGCTGTGAAGTTGGACATTTGAACATGGGGACTTATGGAGACTGACTCACTTCTGGAGCCACCCTCAAGTGGACGAGAAGAGGAACTGCATCTAATTATGAAACTCTATTCTACACCTGAATTTCTCATCTGGGCATAAACTTTATCTCATCTTGAGTTTATTGCTCAACTGTACAATTTGTTAAATAAACCAACAATATGTCAACATATAATAATATTGGGGTAAAACAAGTATGTTGTTTTCTACCTATAGTTACTGGCTAAATGTAACAGTTTTGTTTGTGTTCAATTTAGAACCAGTGTGCACAAAAGTATGAACTCTGCTGATGATGCTTGGTCTTGTTGAGTTACCCATGTCAAGATCTAGAGACCTTCATTAGATTATTGAAATGATTTGAAGTTTTACTATGCTCACATACTGTGGCTGGCATACTGAAAGTCTGACAGCACTATTCCATCATATAGGTACTGGCTTGTCAAACTTAAACAGCTGTTAGGATGTTAATAAAGACTGCAAATATCAACAAATCATGAACGATGAATCAAATTACATAGATTGTAGAAGATAATACATTGTCATTTTACTACTTAAGGCAATAAAATACTAAAATACACAGAGTGTCGCTGTTCTGAAGCACTTTTGAAGTTTCACCATGGATCAATCACAGCACTTTTCCACAAATCTGAAGAATTGGCCTGCTTGACTGGCCCTATTTCAGCCAGAGTAACAAATGGAGAAAGGGTCAAGAAAAAAAAGCTAATTTCTGTGTGCGTGTCTGTGTGTGTGTGTGTGTGTGTGTGTCCAGATGCAGCCAATAGCCAAGTCAAGCACACAGTAGGATGTAGAGAATCCAACAATGGGTAATTACCGTTATCACAGCTCGGGCACAGTCAAGTCACATCTCCAGTCCCTGGAGCCTGGTTAGAACTGCAATCGTGTCTCATCCACGCGTATGTGTACACACACACACACACACACACACACACACCTTACACTCCCTCTAGTAATCCATCACACCTGTAGTGATGTAGTGCAGCAGCAGCAAGCCTCATGCTGCTTTAGTCTGCAGAGGGATGGGGAGGAAGAAGACACGGCGGAGAGGTGCAGTGATGCAAGGCAGCAGAAAACGGAGACACTCACAGCGGGCCTTTTAACTTCAACCAACTCCCAGCTTCACATTCACGCAGCTCCACACACACACACACACACACACACACACACACACACACACAGAAAATAGCAGGTCTTGGGAGTGCAACCAACAACCTCCTGGTCACAAGCCTCTGATCTTTGGGCAGCTGCTGTCCCACATGATCACATCCAAAGTGAAAGAAAGGACATCACAGCCTTCAGGCTACACAGCCAAAGAGGTACGTTGCAGGGCAGCAACCAAACTTCCAGCAATCCCACCAGCAAGGAACGTTGTTTTTTCAAGACACAAATAAATGAGACAAGAAATAATGAGACAAAATGTCATCTTGCTCTGCATGCTGTGTCTTTCTAGCAGTTGTTAGATACATTAGGCCTAACATTAAGGTGCTGCACGTAACTTAGCAGCTCACAAGTGGAAAATAACAAGGGCCCTGAACGAGAGTGGAAACGAGCCGTGCAAGTGTTCCTCAATAAAAGCCTTGTTAAAAGAATTAAGGATTTCTGTCCAATGATGTGCTAGAGGGCTTTTAATTTGAAACAGATACAGGAAGTGTTGAGTTTGTATTAACCACATAATGCAGTGACAAACAGGAGCGGATCAAAATGAGTCTTTACACTCCTGCTATGCTCCTGACTGTGGGTGGGTGCAAACTGTGGAAAACATGAATGAACTCTAAACCAACCTGTTAGTAAATTTGATGGTCTAAAAACTTAAGATTCCAACATTTCAGTGCCCACCCACACAGAGTACATCTATTAATCAAATTACAGGATAGACATCATCAGTCAAATCTACACATGAGCATTTCTCTTATTCTAGTTATAATAATGAAAGCTATGCTAACCACGAATTGAGTGTGTGTGCTGGTAGAGGTGAAGTGAAGGCACAGGCAGCAGCCTCACATGCTGTCTGAGTACTAAATGTAATGAAACAATGAAAATCAAACAAGAAGATGAGATGTGATGAAAGAAGTGCACATGCCACTGGCACACACCACAAAGGTTTACTGTACATGGATTTCTTACTACGGACTGCAAACAGTCAAATTTAAAAAGTTGGCGCTATGGAAGACAGCGTAGAGACCGTCCACAAAAGACAGAAGATGTCCAAAGTTTGGGATCAATGGTTCGGTTTGAACAGGCCTGTCGTTTCTGTCACACATTATGCAATAGTATTGTAGAGACCCGGAATAATGGAGCCACGGAGCATGAGCTGGTTTTGCTGGCTCCTCATCTTGAACACAGGCTACTGTGGGCCAGAGCCAATGCCAAAACAATAACACACGCAGTCAAACCGGCATTAAGCGTTATCAACACAAGCTCTGTGACGTCGCTCTTCCTACACACACACACACACACACACCCCGGACACACCCCCACAGGTCCTCTGCTAATCCCAGCTGGCTACTTCGCCCCCATTGTTGCCATGGCAACTGCCATGACTGACAGGCTTCACAGCCTCTGATAACAACACTCCCCAGACGTCCTGCAACCCCATACACTGCAGGACAACCTAACTGAACACAACCCAAACAGCCGCAGTGTATACACGGTCCGTTACAGTATTGTTGTTTAAAAATGCAAAAAAAATAAAATAAATCAAATTTCTCGATTAATTGCTGAAATATAGAATATTCGACTTCAAAACGAATGGATAGTTGCAGCCCTAATTGACACTGATTATTTCATTATCTCTGATCTCTTTCACCTCCAAAAGTTTCAGACCAGGAACAATGACAGTCAATATGGAGGAGCAGAGAGAGAGCGAGGCATATGAAATCAAAATACAATCAAAATAAGAACAAAGGCAGATGACTGAAGGACAAAAAAACGAAGCAAAGTCTGACTCTGAGAAAAACAAACATAGAAACAAAGCTTTTAATATAATAAGAACAGTCGGTGCTGCAGGATTGGAGTGTGTGAGAGAGACTGAGGAAGTGAGAGAAGAGAAAGAGAGGACGACAAAACACTGACGGGTCACTAAATAATCATGGCCACTGGACGTCAAGCGAAAGCCTTTTTACTGCCATTACTGAAAGTGCCACGATGGATGTGAGCAGCATGTAATAATAATAATAATAAGTTTAATTTATAAAGCACTTTACATTTGAATGAAATCTCACAGTGCTACAATACACACAAAGTATATGCACACAAGCAACAGAAACAAATAAATCACAGCAAGAGAAATCATGTTGAATACGATGTGGAAAAAAGGAAAGTTTTAAGTCCTTTTTAAAAATTTTCCAGAGTCTGTGGTGATCTGAGTTGATCAGGGAGCGAGTTCCAGAGGCGGGGTGCAGCGGCACAGAAGGCTCTGTCGCCCCTGGTGCTTAGCTTGGTCCTCGGGCAGAAGAGTTTGTTAAAGTTTTTGGAGCGGAGGGATCGTGTGGGGGTTTGAGGGATGAGCAGTTCTTTGAGGTAGGTGGGAGCGTTGCCATAGATGCACTGATGGGTGAGAAGAGAAATTTTGTACTGTGAATGAAGGACGGGGGTGATATGTTCTGATTTTCGGACTCGCATCAGGATCCTAGCAGCGCTAGCATGTGTGTCTGCCATCCGTCTTACTTGCACTAATAACACCTGTTTGTCATTGTTTGCTACGTGCTTGTCATTCTTGCCCCCATTAGACACATAGCCATATACAATGAGCATTACAGAAGGCTACACACATCAGCAGGACTGAGCTGTCATCCATGGAGGACCTCTACACCCAGTGGGATGAAGGAACAGGATCATTAAAGATCCCAGTCACAATCACAACCTGTTCTCCATGCTGCCGTCTGGCCGTCCTGCACCACCAGGCTCATCAGGAGATTCCATCAGTGCTTCGACAGTGTAGAAAACAATACAAAGAAAAAGCTCTGACTGAGACTGTGTCCAAACTTTTGACTGCTGTTTTGTTTATCTCACAGCACGGCTGTGAACCGGTCAAAGATATCACTGCGCTGATATTCAGTATGACATCACAAGCATCACTCCAGGAGAGTTTGTTTTTCTACAGTTCTACAAACACTGTTATTAATAAGTGACTAAGGGTTATGATTTGTTTGTTCAACCCTATAATGACCCCAAACACATTTATGTGTTTTTTGATTTTACTTTCTACCATATTTGTATCATTTCTGCATACATAATGTTGAAAATCTGCCAGGTTGTGTATTTTTGCATGTTCTTGAATTTTTTAATCATTTTTTTTATTCTTAGCCTAATGTAAACAACGTGAAGTAAAATGCTAGCGTTTAAGACCCTACGCACATAAATGTGTGCATTGAAACCCATTCAAACCACTATTTCTGATCCTGCTCAAATACGAACATATTTCTCATTCTCCGCTTCATTTGAGGCCTGTGGCTTTAAGTGTGTGGTCTGAGCTGTTTCCTTGGCGGTGACGTCATTTTTGCTAATATGCCAAAGGGAGGAAATACCTGCTTTTTCCGATAGAGGGCACTCGCACTTCACAAACATTCCACAGCATACACGTTGCATCACCTTAGGACCGATAGCGCAAAGCGCAGCGAGCTTTGGAGTGGCATTTTTCATTACACATTTTCCATATCCTCTGTTTCATGTGTATTTTTTATTACATTTTTGGTTAATAAATACGTAAAACACACATCTACCAAGGGGTCCTGCACAACTTTGAAATTAACAAAACACCTTTCCCAGTACATGAAAGTAGAGTACCAAAACAGGTCGTGATTTTGTTTACACACCTGCAGCACGTTATACATAAGATTATTTTTTATTATTTTATTAACATTATTTATTTTGTACCACGGAGATGATAAATCTACACGAACCTATGGGAGGAGAACGATCCACAGATGGATGGACCTGGATTCCACCACAATTCGGGCATACACCAGGCTCCTTCTTTTGGCGGACGTGTACAGGTCCCATGGCGAAGCCACCCTCAAAAAATGCTGCTGATCTTAACAGACATTTTCCGTGACATGACCGCCTGGAAAATGGGCCGTCCGGATTCAGTATCCCAAAGGCTGAGGGTGGCTTCGCCACGCATCCACGTCCTTCCATCCGTGGATCGTTTTCCTCCCATGTAGGTTCGTATACACAAGACAAGATTTATCATTACATCATTACATTAGTCACCTGGCGCTGTGCGAGGCGGCAGCCTGTGGCCGCCGGGGTTGCAGGTCTGGAGCCAAACGGAGGGAAAAAAGGAGAAGACACAAACCAGCAGTCCCAGCGATCATAACGGGAAAGGTCTCTGGGGAATAAAACGGACGAACTGACAGCGCTAGTGAAGACCCAGAGGGAATACCGTGAGTGCAGCATCTTTTGTTTCAGTGAGACATGGCTGCACTCGCACATCCCGGACAGCAGCGTTGAGGTTCCAGGCTACAGTTTGATACGGGGAGATAGAGACTTTTCCAAAAGTCAGAAGAAGAAGGGCGGCGGACTTGCACTGTATGTGAGTGAGAGGTGGTGCAACCCCGGACATGTGAAGGTGAAGGAACGTCTCTGTACCCCGGACATTGAACTGCTGGCTGTGGGAATGCGCCCGTATTATCTACCGAGGGAGTTCACGTCCACCATTGTTGTCGCTGTTTACATCCCCCCATCAGCTGATGCAGCAGCAGCCTGTGAAGTCATCAGCTCCACCGCCACTAAACTACAGACTGAACACCCGGATGCATTCATGGTTATTACAGGAGATTTTAATCATGCCTCACTGAACAATACTTTAAATAACTTTCATCAGTATATTGACTGCCCCACCAGAGACAATAAAACGCTGGATCTTCTCTATGCCAACGCCAGTGATGCATATGACGTCAAAGCCCCCCCCCCCCTCGGCAGATCAGACCACAACCTGGTCATGATGACTCCCAGGTATGTCCCTCTGGTGAGAAGACAACCTAAACACACCAGGACAGTGAGGAAGTGGACACATGAGGCCACAGAAGCACTGCAGGACTGCTTTGAGTCGACAGACTGGGACGTACTCTGTGAGCCACACGGGGAGGACATTGATGACATGACTGACTGCATCACTGAGTACATCAGATTCTGTGAGGACACCACCATGCCAGCCCGGACCGTACGCTGCTTCTCCAACAACAAGCCCTGGATCACCAGCGACCTGAAGGTACTTCTGAATGAGAAGAAAAGGGCTTTCAGGTCTGGAGACAGAGGAGAGTGCAGCACGAACTCCGAGATATGCTGAGGGCAAGCAAGGAGAACTACAGGAGGAAGCTGGAAGCCAAACTCCAACAGAACAGTGTAAAGGATGTGTGGACGGGAATGAAGCACATCACAGGGATGAAGGGGAAGGACAGGCAGACATCAGGGAGCCTGGACAGAGCAAACCAGTTCAACCAGTTTTTTAACAGGTTTAGCTCACCTCCTGCCACCTCTCAGACACCCCCTGCCCCCCACACACCTACACTGTCCCAAATGGCTGGAAACACCCCTCAGCATTCCCCTGCACATCACCTCCCCATCTGCCCCCCCTCCTCACCTCCCCCCACTGAGGACACAAACATCAACCACCCAACGGTGACTACAGGCCAGGTAAAGAGGCAGCTGGAAAGACTGAACCAGCGAAAGGCAGCAGGCCCTGATGGCATCACTCCTAGGATCCTGAAGACCTGTGCTAGCCAGCTGTCTCCTGTACTGAGACATCTGTTCAACCTGAGCCTGAGTCAGAGAAAGGTCCCGATGCTGTGGAAGACGTCCTGCCTGGTTCCAGTCCCCAGAAGGCGAGGCCATCCGAACCAGCGGACTACAGACCAATCGCCCTCACATCCCTTTGATGAAAGTCCTGGAGAGACTGGTCCTAGCCCAGCGGAGGCCACAGGTGAGGATGTTTTGAACTCCCTGCAGTTTGCCTATCAGCCCCATTAGGAGTCGAGGACGCCGTCATTTACTGCGTGCAACGAACCCATATGCATCTGGATGGTGGGGGAGGCACAGTGAGGATCACATTCTTTGATTTCTCCAGTGCTTTCAACACCATTCAGCCTCTGCTACTGGGTGAGAAGCTGTGGGTTATGGGTGTTGACGACGCAGTGATCTCCTGGATTACTGACTACTTGACAGGCCGGCCACAGTTTGTCCGTCGGGGCAGTGGGCTGTCTGATGTGGTGGTCAGTGATACAGGAGCTCCACAGGGACTGTGCTTTCTCCCTCCTCTTTACCTTATACACCACCGACTTTAAGTACAACTCTGAGTCATGTCACCTGCAGAAGTTCTCTGATGACTCAGCTGTTGTCGGGTGTATAGAGATGAGAGGAGGGGGAGTACAGGACACTGATAGACAGATTTGTAGGAGTGGTCCGAACAGAACCACGAGCTGAACATCAACAAGACCCGAGAGATGGTGATCGACTTCAGGAGGAAGAAGACGCCTTCACAGCCACTAAGGATCAGAGGGTAGGTGGTGGAGGAGGTGGGACTACAAATACCTTGGAGTGGTGATCGACAACAGACTGACTGAAATCTAACACAGAGGCTGTGTACAAGAAGGGATGACAGCCTACTTCCTGAGGAAGCTGAGATCCTTCAACGTGTGCAGCAAGTGTTGGAGATCTTCTACCAGTCTGTGTTTGCCAATGCAATCTTCTTTGCTGTTGTTTGTTGGGGCAGCAAGCATCAGAGCCAGCGACACCAACAGTGAAAAGATCATCAAGAAGGCTGGCTCGTGTTCTTGGACTGAGACTGGAGTCTCTCGAGACTGTGGAGAGGAGGACGCTGAAAAACTGTTATCCACATGGACAATGAGCAGCATCCTCTCCCACCACAGTGACAACACGGAGCAGCTTCTCCACAGGCTGCAACAGCTCCGTGTCGAAGACAGATACAGGAAATCTTTCCTGCCACATTCCATCACACTTGTACAACAAAGCTAAAGCATAACTACAGTCACCTCACATTTCTCCCTACTTGTACATATCAACACTGCCAACTTGCTGTATATACATCTGTACAATAATTTTATTTTATCGTATTTACTATGCTTTTTGATATTTATTATGTATAGTTTGCTTTTAGTATAGTTTTATTTTTGTTGCACTTGTCACTGTGGTATGCGGCGGCTGCACTAAATTTCCCAGCTTGGGATAAATAAAGATATCTATCTATCTATCTATCTATCTATCTATCATCATCTATCTATCTATCTTATCTATCTATCGATCTACTATCTATCATCATCTCTGGGGTAATAAAATAAATCAAAGCTTTGACCCAGCCCCACCTCTGGACACGGTTAGCGGGTGGGCCCCAGGGGTGTTTCCAGTCCCTGTAGGCTGGTACTGGAGCGTCCTGGCATCGGGGGTGCCCATGGATGTCACCATTCTGGACCTCCGCTCACCGTGGAGGTGACGATAGGGCAGAGAGATTACATACGTGGAGTCAGCCTTGCCAAATTGATATGATGTCTTTTTGTTCATGATGAGCTGTTGTTTACACAGCTACAGTGGTATGAAAAAGTTTGGGCACCCCTGATCGTTTTCAGGATTTTCCTTTATAAATCATTGGTTGTTCGGATCAGCAATTTCAGTTAAATATATCATATAGCAGACAAACACAGTGATATTTGAGAAGTGAAATGAAGTTTATAGGCTTAACAGAAAGTGTGCAATAATTACTTAAACAAAAGTGGACAGGTGCAAAATTTGGGCACCCCAACAGAAAATTACATCAATATTTCGTAGATCCTCCTTTTGCAGAAATAAAGCCCTAAACGCTTCCTATAGCTTCAAATGAGGGTCTGGAGTGTGGTTGAAGGTATTTTTGACCATTCTTCTTTACAAAACATCTCCAGTTCAGTCAGGTTTGATGGCTTTAGAGCATGGACAGAGCCCGCTTTAAATCACACCACAGATGTTCAATAATGTTCAGGTCTGGGGACTGAGATGGCCATTCCAGAACGTTGTAGTTGTTCCTCTGCATGAATGCCTTTGTAGAGTTTGAGCAGTGTTGGGGTCGTTGTCTGTTTGAAGTATCCAGCCCGCGCGCAACTTCAACTTTGTCACTGATTTTGAACATTGTTGGCAAAAATCTGCTGATACTGAGGAATCCTGCGACCTTCAACTCTTACAAGATTGCCAGTACTGCACTGGCCACACAGCCCCACAGATGATGGAACCCGCCACCAAATTTTACTGGGGTAGCAAGTGTTTGTCTTGGAATGCTGTGTTCTTCTTCCGCCATGCATACCGCCACTTGTAATGTCCAAATAACTCAATTTTACATTCATCACGTCCATAGGACCTATTCCAAAAGGAAGCTGGCTTGTCCAAATGTGCTTTAGCATACCTCAAGGGACTCTGTTGTGGCATGTGCGTAGAAAAGGCTTCAGCCGCATTACCTCCCATACAGCATCTCCTTGTGCAAAGTGCGCTGAATAGTTGAACGATGCACAGTGACACCTTCTGCAGCAAGATCATGTTGTTGGTTCTTTGGAGCTGGTCTGTGGGTTGAGTTTGACCGTTCTCACCATCCTTCGCCTCTGCTTCTCTGAGATTTTTCTTGGCCTGCCACTCCGGGCCTTAACTAGGACTGTGCCTGTGGTCTTCCATTTCCTCACTATGTTCCTCACAGTGGAAACTGACAGCTTAAATCTCTGAGCCAGCTTTTTGTATCCTTCCCCTAAACCATGATGTTGGACAATCTTTGTTTTCAGGTAATTTGAGAGTTGTTTTGAGGCTCCCATGGTGCCACTCCTCAGAGAAGATGCAAAAGGGAGAACAACTTGCTACTGGCCACCTGAAATACCCTTTCTCACGATTGGCTTCACCTGTGTATGTAGGTCAAGGGTCAGTGAGCTTACCAAACAAACTTTGTGTTCCAATAATTAGTGCTAAAGGTACTCAAATCAATAAAACAACAAGGGTGCCCAAATTTATGCACCTGTCCACTTTTGTTTAAGTAATTATTGCACACTTTCTGTTAAGCCTATAAACTTCATTTCACTTCTCAAATATCACTGTGTTTGTCTGCTATATGATATATTTAACTGAAATTGCTGATCCGAACAACCAATGATTTATAAAGGAAAATCCTGAAAACGATCAGGGGTGCCCAAACTTTTTCATACCACTGTATGTGTCCTTGGAGTGTTCAGTATGGTGTACATAGACAAAACAAAGTAAACTGCAATGAAAGACCTCTGAAAGAAGAGAATAGCAGAATCAGAAGGTAGGTGTGTTCTGTTCATCATCAAACAGGAAGCAGTAGTTACTTTGTTAACAGACCAAGCTAAACTACTAAACTAACTAAACTAAAAAAACATTTTATTTTAGTGAGAAATCTTTTTTCTCTGAAACAGTTCACTTCAACCCTACAGTGATGGTGATAGTTCACTTCATGTTCACAGCGGCACATGGCCTCTTCCACACGTGGCTCACCTACTGTTTAGAAGACAGAAGCACGAGTTGTGTTCTTCGGACGACTTTTAACCAGACATACTGTTTTGGAAAATGAACACAGCAGACAGGGAGGTGTAAGGGTTTGTGTGGAGCAAGCGGCAACCTCCAGTACTGGGAAATGAAGCCAATGCTAAAAACTGTAATTCCTCAATGGCCGCTTGAGAGAGGCTGCAAAAGTGAGTCAACCTCCATAAGCAGCCGTATTAAAATGTCCAACTTCACAACAGAAATGTTTACTGCCTGGTTCAGACAATGCTTTCGGTCTCAGTAGCTAATTTCACCGTTCATGACAACTGTGAGGGGGTGAATTTTTTTTAACTCACCCACTGAAATGATATTACGCAAAGTTGCGCATAATTAACACTGTGACCGCTTCATTGACAGGTACGTGCCATTAAAGATTATTCGAGCACCTAGACATCATTCGGCCATGATGTATGTCTTTGCCTATATTTAGATTAGGAGGTCGATGAAGCAGTACATCCAACATGGTGGTGGCCAGTGGTGCATATTTTCGGCTTCAAAGCATCGCTTCAGAAACCTATGGGTGACGGCACGGAACATACAATGAATTCAATTTTCTATTAAAGCAAATTTACAAAAAAAAGTCTGCTGTCAGTTAGGATTATTAGAAAGACAGAAAGAAAATCAGCAGGTTGGATCAGTGCATCTGTTCATTGTCAGTCCATGATCTGGACATCCTTACTGCCTTCAGTGTCTTGACACCACAATCAGCTGCTCTACAAGATGATACAATTATCAGACTCATCATGACACCACGCTGCCTGCTGAGGACATCTATGAATGGACCCTGTCCTGAGGGATTTTTGTTATATAATACTATCTGAAATAAAATGTTCAAAGTGTGAAAACAGTCTGTGGAGCAGTCACATGGTGAAGATTGTGATTTGTGATATTGGGCAATATAAATAAAATGGACTTGACTTGACTAGAAACGAGCTGACTTGGCAACTTCTGCTCCTGAGGTTTAGTCGAAGCATGCCATTGGCTGCCCTCAGGGACCCACACACACACCAATTATCTCCTCTGCCATCTTCTGTGGATAGCTGTGGTTAAGAGAAAACACACTCCAACAATCAAAGCTATTGTTTCTTTCTGATTTTGTCCAGAAGTGAAAGACAAATGTAGCAATAGAGTTTATATTTCAGTTCATAGCTGGATAACGTTCCACACCAACGCTCATCACATGCTCCTGTAATGAGCTATCGATCCCCAAAACACCACTGTGCCCTGCTTTAAACGCAGAATTTTCCCATTTCCTGCTGACGAGGTCTCTCACTCTAAGCAACAACATCTATCAAAGGCAAGAAGGGATTTGGCTGCTGCTGGGGCCGGCCGATTGGTGAACACCTCCAGCAACAAACTAGAAATTGATTGAGAGGTTGGTGCTGACAAGCAGCTCTGTTCAGAGGAAAAAGAGGTAAAGTCACATCCAGTTTGGCTCGCACTGTATCACTGAGCCAACCCACGATGCCACACAGTCCATTTGTTAAAATCAGTACGTGCCCTTGCACAGCTTTTTTTTTTTTTTGAAAGCAGAAATGAATTATAATCTGGATTCTTCACAGCAGACCTCTCTCAGGTTTCGTGCATCTCTATGAGTCTCTGCAAACCAGTATATGATGCCACAGAGAGACTTACTCCACTAAGACCCAGCTGCTTCTTCAGGACTTTTTCATTTCACAGACCTATCAGCATAATTTCAGAGTACAGTGCACCATTGAGCAGCTAGATGTATTACAGGAATGCATTTCTCTCAAATAATAGGAGAGGCTGAGTGCTTTTTTTACAACGAAAGACACAAAGCTGCAGCCGAGGTTTGGTGAGACCTAATATGCTGTCTGATTTGTATGACACCTGACTGTGAAGAGGCCAAACTACTGCTCTAAAACAGACAGTGTCAAGACGAGAGTCCCACCCTGACAAACAGTAAGCTGATCTACAGTCTGAACCCCGCTGACACAACAAAGAAACAAATGTTGCCATTCTACTTTACTGCTTTGCACGACGTCATGGAATCATCAGATTAACGTGCTCCTGATTTCATGCCCATTCCATGATATTATGATGCCATATTAAAACCTATTTCAACAAAATTAGTCAACTATATACTGAAAACGTTAACCCCATGATAAAACACATTAAAGACAAGATGTTAGGCTGGAAGAAGCTTCCTATATCATTTCTTGGCAGAGTCAATCTTATTAAGATGACAATTCTCCCCAAAATCATTTACCCTCTATCCATGCTCTTCATATCTTTGAAGAGAAACAACATTAAAGATATAAATAAACCTCTCTCTGACTTTATATGGGCTGGCAGAAAGCCTAAAATAAAATTAGATACTTTACAATTACCAAAAGAACAAGGAGGATGGGGCCTCCCCAATATTACAAAATATACAACTTCAATGCAAGCCAGAATTATCTCAGTATGGTCAACTGTTAAACAGAAGCCACCATGGTTTGAAATTGAAGCAATCTTCTCCAAACCTTACCCTCCTGTCAACTTGCTGGATAAACGTCGGAGCGAATGACCAATTATGGCAAAAGACAATTTTTTAATTACTAATGTGTGTAGTACTTGGAATTCTTTACGGAAATTATTTGGGACTAAACATAAATTGAGTTGTTAAACAACATTGACTGATAATCCTGAATTAACCAGGGGGGGCACTGGACCTAACTTTCACAACTGGTATGAAGCAGGAATTCACCGTATTCATGACCTTTGGGATAGGGGAAAATTTAGAACATTTGAATCATTACAGGCTACATACAAGCTACTAACAAAAGATTTTTACAAATACCTCCAGGGCCGACACTATGTGTATACTGAAATAGATACTCTCAACCTTCCAGATGATTTTGACTCATTAGAAAAGACTATTTTAGATCCTAAACAAGACCACTTTGTTTCCAAATTTTATTCTAGATTGCAATATTTGAAAACAGACAGACTATCATTCCTATGGAAACTATGGGAGACCCAGCTGAAAAAAACGATAGACATTGAAGCATGGGATGAAATTTTACTTCTACCTTCGAAAATATCCATATGTAACAGATTCAGAGAAATGCAATATAATATCTTACAAAATGTCTATATATCTCCATATATGTATAGTAAATATACAGCAGGGGCCTCTCCAAACTGCCCAAAATGTAAGACCATTTTAGGGACAAGATTTCACTGCCTCTGGGAATGTGGAAAGATTCAGCGGTTTTGGCAAACTGTATGTGACGAGGTTAGTGTGATAATTAGGCAGCAACTACAGGCTAATCCAATATTATGTTTATTGGGATATATCCCTGATTCACTAGGATTACATAAGAACACTATACATTTTTTGCTTATGTTGGGCCGTAAGGCTGTTATGAACAAATGGGTAGGAGATGAACCTCCTTCAATGCATCTGTGGAAGTCTTTGATATCGGACTATGTCTCTCTGGAAAGACTAAGATTTCGCATTAACGGACAGAATGACCTTTTTACAGCAAAGTTTGGCAAAGTATTGAGGTACCTGGAAACTCAAACTGCAACTGCCTGAATTGGAGGATTTACAAGGACCTTTGAGATCATTGCTGTGGATGTATTCCGGATTTGCTACATATCTCATATATTGTGCATGCACTGTACTGGACTGTCATAATTTTGAAAATGTTCAATAAAAAGAATGTTAAAAAAAAAAAAGCATTCAGTCAGCATTGACTCACGGTGGTAGAGAAAACAAACAGAGCAACAGTGTCTGTTTGATTTGTCTCTATAGAACTTATTGATCAAAATAAATAAATAAATAAATATTAAAATCTGCTTAAAGCTTCTTCCAATGTTGTTAAGGGTCTGCTGCTCATTATTAACTTCACAGTCTTGAGAATTTCAGGTCTGGTGGCACCAAAAAACAAAATGAAGCACACCGACTGTTGACAGCAGACGATTTAACATAGGGTTTTTAGGTGAAGCCACGGTCCTCATGCAATCACTTTGCAGTAGGGATGTAACGGTTGCTGGTATTGCTGTACATTGCAGTGAAATTGTACGCAATAAAAATGACTATTTATGTTTAAATTCATTTACGCGGTGGATTATCAGGATATGTAATAACAGCCTCATCCAAGTATCGCAAGTTTCGAGCAGTATCTATCCTCCTAATGCAACAACGTTTTGTTTTGAGACACTTAGAAGCCACTAGCCGTGTTAGCAAGTATCTCCAAATGAAATAGAACCGAAGGCACCCAGTCTACTGTCGGCTGCACTGAGCGGGGCCGACACAATGTAAGTAATAATGTTAACATGTTCATTAACGCTAGGAAGAACATACGCTGATATTTATAATAGTGAGTTTAAAACGTGAGTCGATATTGACAGTGAGTTATGCAGTCAGTAACTTTAGCTCCAGGAAATAAAATAAAACGTTGTTGTGTTAATTTAATTCACTGCTCACACACACACAAACACACACAGAACATACACTCTTTTTCTCATAAAGGGACTTCTCTCACTCACACAGACACACTTCTTATGTATGAATAAATGATCTAAACAGATTTTGTTTACATATTTTGTTCGTTTAAACATTTTTACAGCAATTAAAGAATATTGTTAACCGTGATAAGTTGGTTACTATAATCGAGATATCAAATTTTCCATATCGTTTCATCCCTACTCTGCAGATATTTAAAGGCTGTGATGACTCAAGAGTTTTGCAGGAAACAATGTTTCAGAAAAATGTATTGGTCTATGAAGAATCCATATTTGGCATAATTTTTTGGCTTTTTTTTCCCTCAAGGAAACACTGACGCCTGTGGACACACACACACACACACTCCAAAATGACGCAAATGTAGAATAAACAGAACTGAGGTCTGAAGCACTTTGGCAAAAGCTGGAACTGAAACAACTTGTTTGTATACTGTTAGATACAGAAAAAAAAATTGCTATCACAGCAAAAACTGACACTAAGAGTCCTGTGTTTGCATTTCTTTTGCTGTTGGAGCTTTCCAAAAGGCAAAGCGGGTTTTCAGACTGACACCTCTGGCCTACAGCTCTGCAAGCAGCTAGCCACAAGCCCAAAACTAACCGGCCACACATGGGATCAATACCAATCTGTTCTGACACCACTTAGCCGGGCACACACGGCAGACATGGAGGAGCATGTAGGGGCACTGAAGACATCCCCATCTGTGTACTCACCGCGACAGTGCTGCACTCTGTCAAGGTGTCTACTTCATTACCAGAAATTAACTTGAATGGACTGAAAGTTTAACAGGAAATGAACAAACAGAGTGATTCCAACTAAAGTTGCACGATACCCACGGTATACGCGGTACCCAGCGGTGGCCAATGGTAACGGTTCCTACTATTCTAGAAATTCTACACGACCGTGGATTACTATACTACCAATGCCAGTTTCCGCCTCTACTCTCCTCCCGGCTTCTCACTGCATGCTACTCCCTTTAATAACAAACCAACGTGGCAACTACTGCAACCGAGCTACACAGCTGCTGAATGATTGGCTGTTTGCCTGTTACTGGTGACCCCCGGGGATATGATAGGCTGTTTCCGCACACTGGGTCCGCCCGTCTGTTAGCTGATTGGCTGTTTGTGTTTCTGCTGACATAAACGAACTCCATGAAGACAGCTCCACTTCAACAGAAACTCACTTCAAAACAAACAAGCTAAAGTTCTGTCTCGCACAGACGCGCTGTTATGACCGCTGGCCTGTGTTATTGTTTGTGTTTGCCTTCTTTTTCTCCTCTCCTCCTCCCCTCTAGGTTCTGCCCCTTTTCCTTTACGCACTGATGACTGATCTGGGTTACCTGTGTCCACTGAACTACAGACCGATATCAAACCTTCCCTTTCTGTCTAAGATACTTGAGAAAGCTGTAGCTAATCAGCTGTGTGACTTTCTCCATAACAATAGTCTATTTGAGGATTTTCAGTCAGGATTTAGAGTGCATCATAGCACAGAGACCGCATTAGTCAAAGTTACAAATGACCTCCTAATGGCATCAGACAAAGGTCTCATCTCTGTACTTGTCCTGTTAGATCTTAGTGCTGCATTTGACACCATTGACCATCAAATTCTTTTACAGAGACTGAAACATCAAATTGGCATCAAAGGAACCGCCCTAAGCTGGTTTAAATCGTATTTTTTAGATCGATCTCAGTTTGTTCACGTCAATGATGAATCCTCCATGCAGACCAAAGTTTGTCATGGAGTCCCACAAGGTTCTGTACTTGGACCACTTCTATTCAGTTTATATATGCTTCCTTTAGGGAACATTATTAGGAATCACTCTATCAATTTTCATTGTTATGCTGACGACACCCAATTATATTTATCGATCAAGCCTGATGCAACCAATCAGTTAACTAAACTCCAAGCATGCCTTAAGGATATAAAAAGTTGGATGACCTACAATTTTTTGATGTTAAATTCACACAAAACTGAAGTTCTTGTAATTGGACCCAAACACCTCAGAAACTCTCTTTCTAGAGACTTAGTTACTTTAGATGGGATCACCCTGGCCTCCAGCTCCACTGTAAAGAATCTTGGAGTTGTTTTTGATCAGGATTTGTCCTTTAACGTCCACATAAAACAGATTTCGAGGACTGCATTCTTCCACTTACGTAACATCGCTAAAATCAGACGCATTGTCTCTCAGG
>NW_020856972.1:397400-470887 GCF_000972845.2 Larimichthys crocea
GAAACACACGAACAGCCAATCAGCTAACAGACGAGCAGACCCAGCATGCACAAACAACCAATCATATCCCCGGACGTCACCAGTAACAGGCGAACAGCCAATCATTCAGCAGCTGTGTAGTTCAGTTGCAGTAGTTGCAATGTTAGTTTGTTTATGCTATGTAGCGGAAACTGGCACCGGTAGTATAGTAATCCACGGTAGTACCGTCATGTAAAATTTCTAGTATAGTAGGAACAGTTATGATTTGGCACCACGGGGTACCGTGTATACCGTGGGTATCGTGCAACTCTACAACACACTCACCATGGCAGAAGCACCAAGCAGCGAGTCTGCCGCGGCATCGTCGTCAGTGGCAACACTCGTTTGTTTGTTAATTCTTACTTCACCAGTATTATGTTTATCATGCACCAAACAAAAATTGGCATGTTGCATGTGAAACATTAAGCAATACAATATACAATATGGGCTTAGCCTACACAATATTAAGCCTAGATATAATCATCTGGTAAAGTACTTAGATGAAAAACTTGAAACATTAGCAGCACCACTTATAATCTCCCTTGTTCTGAGAAAGGTAACAGTAAGATTACTAGCCCTGGAAACTTACAATAACATGTAGTACTGAACACAGCTTCAATCATTCCTGAGGAAGGTGACAGTAAAAATAGAGGGCCTCTATTAAACAATTTCCCGCAGAAATGTTGAGAGTGACGAGTGGGCTGAGCATGTTTATTTAGACACAGGAGCAGATAACGATGACATGCTAGCAATTAGCATTAGCATGTTAGCAATCACCATGTATTTATTTCTTAGTGGCTAATGCTTTGAAGGTTTTGAAGGTGGTATCTTAGTGAACTCGTAGAGCTGCTGAACTTAAACGTAGCACTGCAGAGTTTACACTGAGCGTCTTTGTCATCATTACTTAGTTTGAAATGCTCCATACTCCACTCCGGGTCTGTCACCGCGTTACGTTCAGGTACGTTCGGTGTGGCCTAGATTAAGCAATGGCGCCCTCAACTGGCGACACCATGACATTTCACAGAAAAAAACTCCTGTGGAAAATGGCCCTAGATTCAGTTAACCCAATTAATTTAATTTAAATCGATTAAATTCTTTTCGACAATTAACCGATTAATCGATTAACTGTTTACATCCCTAATTAATACATATTCATAACTTGTACAAATACATTGCAGTTCATAATAAATAAATAATAATAAAAAGCTGCAGTATCGCGATAATACCCGGAACTGTGATACTTTGTCTGGTATAGTATCGTGGTTACTCATTTTGGTATCGTGACAACTCTAATTCCAACGCG
Source organism: Larimichthys crocea (assembly GCF_000972845.2). Classification (NCBI taxonomy): domain Eukaryota; kingdom Metazoa; phylum Chordata; class Actinopteri; family Sciaenidae; genus Larimichthys; species Larimichthys crocea. The sequence continues at coordinate 398,722 of NW_020856972.1, forward strand.
CTGGAACTGATCAGATGTAACAAATAATAAGGTAAGTGATGTGGAAAGTCAAAAATCACATGAATGTCAAAACACATGGACCCTTGGGCTCTGACCCAACTTCTCTTCAATCTGTTGAGCATGGTGGCTCCTGCTCACAATCATATTTCATGACTTGGAGCTGGATTTTCGGCCCAATTAGACATACCTCCAGGCCAGTTACATGATCCCTTAACTGCCCTCTTGTTGTATGCACATGCATATTGAGTTAGTAGAACAGGAGCCATGCCTGCTGCTCACATCATGCACATAAAGGCCAGTGGTCTGCTGTGGTACCTCTCCTCCATGTCAGGGAATAATAAAGGTGGGTGGAAGAGCAGGTTACTTTACAGCTTCCAAACACATGCCTGCTTAAGTAATGATTCTCCAATTATATTAGCAGAGGTACAATTATTCACAAGTAATGACTTGTGTCAGCAGTCACTGCGGCTTGGAGGAAAGGAATGTTTAATTGATGTTTTCTGCACACACTGGGAAGAATTTCATCTCTTTCTGTGCATGTGGATTCAAGGAGGGGACTCCCAGCACCATGTCAGCAAAATGAATAGTGGTGGACATGAATTAACATGACAAAGAGCTTGCTGTAAATTATTCTGCTGGCTGATTAGACAGCTGCCATGGAAAAAAAGACAATGCAGTAATTAGTTTGAACCTGGTGGATTCAAAGCTTCATTTCCAGGTTTTGCCCATGGTCAGGTGAGCCAGAGAGGAGAAGCAGGGTGTGCAGACTGCTTTGACAGCTGGGTACAGGGTGACTCTTCAAGCTACAGGTCTGCCTCAGAATGAAAAAAATAAAATAAAATAAACTTGTAACAAATTCTGTAAAACAGCCACAATGTCAGCCTCTGAAACATATATGTAAAGCAGGCAGCGCCGGTTCTGGCTACATTTGTGCCCTGGGCGAACCACCCGAACCAGCCCTGAAAGCAGGGTACAATGAGACAAGTGATGGGAATGAACAGGGACGATAACCCAATACTACACAATGGGCTACTAACAAAAACCAAAAGCTCATCCCAGCTCATGCCGAAGACCACCAAGAACTTTCCTTTGGTTACTTTCCAATGAATTTAGAGAGACAGACAAAGAGAGATGTGGTCAAGTGACATAGGCAGTGAATGAGAGAGATAGAGCTCTTAGAGTGAGAAAGACGGTGAATCAGAAAAATAAATTAAATTGTTTTCTGATCGTTTCATATCGGTTTACGTTCATCACAAGTAAACACACCCACACGCCAAGCACCACCTCACACCACCACACCTGATTTAGTCTGAATGTGTCCTAGGTGTGAGGGTGTAAGTATACTGATGTGTTATTCTCTCATGTGATCATGAGCTCACACTTACTGTTAGCAAACAGCTGAGCTTGCAGCAAACATGAAAAGTGAAAATAAGGTGAAAGAACATGAGCCACAATGAAAGTGAACATGGTTTAGTACTGCAGAGAAGAACATGACAGAGAATCTGGATTAAGTCAGGTTTAGATGAAGATCAATGACTAAACCTCACAAAGAAAAATGATTATCACTGTGACTAAACATACAGAGAAACCTTTACGATGCTTCAGCCTCAACCAACACTTTATCTTTGCTTCCCATTAAAGATCTCACATGCAAACAACTTTGAATTTGAAGACATGAACCTGTATACTGTCTTCTGCACTGGCAAATTTTTCCTCCACAAGCACACGTTTATATATCAGGTCTCAATTCCACAGCTCTGGGAAGAACAGCATGTCTTCCTATACAGTGTCATACAGCCATATGTGAAAAAGTAAAAGTGGATTCCCTCTAAATCTCACCTGTTAGCACACTATACGGGAGGGTACTACAGCCTTCCAGACAATGATCTCATGCTAATGCCAGTTGACGTGATTTATTGATGGTAAACTGATATAGGACCTTGAAATTGTATTAAAAACAAGAACAGATCCAGATATTAGCTTTCCAGATGCTAAGCTCTGTGTTTGACTCTTTGTCCATATGCAGAATCGTGAGCAGGGAGGCTGGTTGATGGTGAGACCAGGCTGTCTTTCTCTCCCTCCCACACACACGCACACGCAGAAAAAAAAGGAGCATACACAGATGAAAACGACAAAGACAGACAATACTGCTGGGCATCTGGGCTGACAACAGCATTCAACAGCATTCCAGCAGTTGCTGAGAACAATGGCAGGCCCATTCACGCGCACACACACACGCACACACACTCAAACTGTGGGGATGAAGCACCATTGCACAACAGGCAACCCCCCAGCCTGGATGATGATGAGGGGGGAACCATTTCCTCAACTCTCTCACTTTCTCTCTCACATGCACATAGAGAGGAGGGGTGGGTGGAGGAAGGGGTGCAGAGTGCTGGCATTTGGCACGAACAGACGCTCACAAAACCCTCGGGACCACAGAGATGAAGGAAAGCGAGGGGGAGGGTGGAGGAGGAGAAGGAGGAGAGGGAGGAGGGGTTTGCAGGATGCCATTTTCAAGCAGGCAGCCTGTGGAGCAAGGCACTCGGGGAGAGAAGGAGAACAAAACGAACAGGGAGGACCTCCTCCCCCTCTCCCTCCTCCTCCCCCTCTCCCTTCTTGTGGAGGTCAGTGTGCTCAGCAGAGAGGTCATCCACTGTAGGCAGCAGCGGTACAGCAGCTCCTCTGCAAATTCACATGCACGTTATCTGCAGCGATGCAGTCAGAATCCAGAGAGGCTGCATGAAACCACAGCAGCCTCTCTGACGTGTGATAAACATGAGCAAAATGACCCACAAGCTGTACGTGTCACCAGCTAGACACGGTGTCTGACATTTGAATATTTCACTCAGCATCAACCTCATTAATGATTACTGATTATCATTCTTTTTTCATGATAACAAGTCCAATGTAGTGATGTCTGCCATCTCACCCACAGGTTATAGGTTTTTAGCATGTTTAGCATGTCTTAGCATAAAGACTGGAAGCTGGGGAAAGTGTCTTTGCTCCATAAAGCGCAGCATATTAAACTGACAGCTCTGAAGCTTATAAACAAGCAACACGTCATCTGACAGTACCTGTCGGATCTCAGTAATAACAGACGCTAATGCGGCATTCATCCAAAGATGAACAGAAAAAGCTGCTGTTAATTGAACTTGGCTCGCATTTCACATTGTTCGCCGTGTAGTCACACCACATAAATAAACTCAGTTAGCTAAAGCTCTGATGTGGGACAGATGGATAGATGATAGGCCATCCATACAGGAAGTCAGGATAAATCATGATGATCAGGATGTTTCTCATAAGGAGGTGGAGGTCAGGGCTTGTCTTCCATTTTAGTGACTAGCTACAATCAACAACAAGAAGGGCCTGTTAGCTACAGTCATACAATAGCAGGGCAGTCTACAGAGGCCTGGGCTGAGTTCCAATCTGCTTGTGCAAAACAGGTGAAACAGAAGGAGGCGATAAAAGGAGGTGCAGGTATAAGAGGTGAGGAGGAGGAGCTGGAACACAGGCCAGCACAAGTGAACAGACAGCTGCTGTGTGGTTGTTTGGCTGCCTGCCAGCATGAGAAAGGTGAGAGGAGGAGAAAGCATCCACGCATTCATGGTGTGTGTGTATATGTGTGTGTGTGTGTGTGTGTGTGTGTGTGTGTGTGTGTGTATGGACGCTACCTCCTCCTGTGTGTGCACGAGGATGTGTGCATGGTGTAAATACACCACACAGCTGAGCTGGAGACTCGTCTCAAATCACTGCCTCCTTCGTCCTGATGACTTCTGCAGAATCCTCCCAATAAAAGATAACAATCAGTGGAGCTCCACCCTGATGGAGCAGCCCTTTACTGACTGCTGCTCACCTTTAGAATGCAGCCTGCACACACACACACTTCTATGTGCGTGCACACTTCTTTTCACTTAATGCCTGTGGGACACTTCAGACCAACCCCAGTTGTTGCTTCCATCTGTCTGTCTGCAGCAACACACACACACACACACCTCTAAAGTCGAACATGTCTGCACACTCAGCCTGCAGGACAAAAAGCATCACGGGATTTTTCCTTGGTTCTTTCAGGCCTCCAGCCCCTGACGGCTCTTCTCTTTCACTCAGACATCCCGGTCTCTGCTGTGGCTACACTGTTCCCAAGTGATGGGCATGAAGGCGCAGGGAAGGCCTGCTTCATGGGCTTTTTCTGTCAACAGCAGGTAGTGAAGTTGCGGATGCGTGATCGATCCCGCAGACTTGCACCTACCTCAGAGAAAATCACAGAAGCGAAACGTTTCTATTTAACACAACTCCGAGACACCGATTTGAACGACGGAGGCTGTGAAGGACAGAGGCAGCAATGACAACTACAGAGAGATGAGGGGACGGACTCTCTGATGTCCCATGCAGCTGAAACTGGAGCCCCGCAGCCCCCCAACCCCGCAGCCCGTTCATCAGCTCAACTGTTTTCCCTCCGCACCGTTTGCTCCCGCTCAGTCAGCGCTGCGTGCATCCCCGCAGCTTCGACACGCCGCAAACACAAATGTTAGACCAGATGTTGGATGGTGGATCAGGTCACACTCGCTGTTGCTGATAATAAGAAGAGACCGCATCAACGGCTTAGGAAACCCGTTCCCGCAACCACACCGCACGTTTCCCCCACACACCTCCAACTTTGCCCTCCGTATGTTGGCGTGAACTGCGGCTCTACCCGCGAGACTCACCCGGCCATGCTGCAGAATATCCCGTGAAAAGTCCGTCCGACTCAGTACCATCCACACCAGCGCACACGCTCCGACTCGGACTGCTGACTGTCCGCTCCGCTCCGCGCGCTCTGCTCTACTCCTGCTGTTGGAGGCGCGCGCTCACGACGCGGCGGGGTCGCGCGCAGGGGTGCGCGAGCACAGCGCAGCCTACTGGAGACATGACAGATTATTTCCCGCTCTGCATTTATTAAAAAAAAGTTTTTTTAAAATGTTCAACCGAACATGTACCATCTATGTATTTATGAATGGATCAATACGCAGCAGGAGGCACAATGTGGAGGAGAAAGTGAGGCAAGGATTACACTGCTAGATGCCACCAAATACCTTTAAATTCAAATTTTATTTAGCAGGTTTAGACTGCATTCTTTATAATATTATTTATAAGCAAACTCGTGGCAGAAAAGAGGCAGAAACCTCAAACAGAACCTGGCTCATGGTGGATGGACATCTCATCAGCGTTTAGATAGATAGATAGATAGATAGATAGATAGATAGATAGATAGATAGATAGATAGATAGATAGATAGATAGATAGATAGTGAGGTGTCTGCACATAGATGCATAGTACCCATACCCAACATTAGTATTTTTGACTACATATGGTTTACATGAAGATACTTGTTTTGTCACAGTAGCTGTTATCTTAAGGTCATCTGGACTTTGAGGTAATTTAGATAGAAAGGTACTTCGGGTCCCAAATGGTGTTTTTTCCTGTGTCTATCTCCATTTACAAGGTTGAGGAAGAGATCAGGTCCAGAGATCAAAGGGCCATTTGTTGGGGTATCCTGTCCTGGGAGAGGAGTCTCTCCCTCTTTCTCGGGCCTGTACGACACCTAGGCCTTTTGTTGGGGCATCCCAGGAGAGGGGGCTCTCTCTCATTCTCTGGCCTTTTATGACACAAGAGTTATAAACATTGTTTATTCTGAATGCATGTTCTCCCCCATGGTATATAAGAGCTTGCCCTGTATAGTTCGGGAGAGTCTTTCATCATTCGGCCAGGAGCTCTCCAAGTAACGTTTTACTTGTACGGTACTGAACTTGTTGTAATAAACTTGTTATACAACTAAGACGGTGTCGGCGGAACTTCTCTTCAAACATCAGCATCACCACCGAAAATACACTACAGAGTGGCGTCACGAACAGGATCGTGTTTGCGGCCGAGACGCAGCTGGACGCGGCTCTGCTTTCCTCCTCTCATCCCAGGTGAGCGTACATAGTTCTGCTGTTTGGGGGGTGGACGTTTGGCTGTGTTGGTTCGCACCGAGGCGGTCCTGTGTGGGTGGAAGTGTGTTGTGCTGTGTTGCTGTTTTTGGGGAAGTTTCGTTTAAATTTGCTTACTCTCCATCGTTTTACTGCGTTGCTCGCATCGCTGTAGGGGGGAGTGATGGTAGAGTAAGTCTTAATGTTAAACTTAGAATAGTATTGTTTGTCTAAAAGGCAAGAAGCCTTACAACAAGTAACGTTAGCTCGGAGTTTGGAAACTCTGCGGGATTACCTGCGGCGCGTGAAAGTTAGACGAGTAAAATCGTCCAGGAAAAGGATTTAAGGAAACCGCGAATTTGATAAAAACCCTCTGGGAGGTGGTTTTAGACCGGCCCAAAAACCTGGACAGTTCACTAGGTGATGTTCAGGTCGGTTATGCAGAATAACTGGGAGTGTAGGCGAAAATATTTGTAGATAGACGACCGCTCTGCCGTGGGCTGACGAGACACGACTGATGTAGTTTTGTCAGATATTCTGCACTTCATAAGGTAGCATAAATTTAGATTAAAGGAAAAGGGACGCGGTAGAGCATGCTCAATTAGGTTGTCTGTAGAATAGATCGTTAATTGTGATTTTGTGTTTGTTTTGTTATAGTGGGGATTTTTTGATTTAAAAGTTAAATATATTGACAGGCCGGAGAAGGATTCCCCCCTCCCTCTCTTTGCCTTTCTCTGTTTCTCTGTCTCTGTTGAAAGAGACGTCAGCGCTGCGAACTGTAATTGTGTGTCTTTATGTGTGTGTGTTTGGAGTATGACCACTTTAGTTTAAAACTATGGTCATTATTCCTGTGTTAGGTATTATCTGATTAATAAAAATTAACTATTGCTATATCATTAGGATTTAGCTTATGATATATATATTTCCGGAAGACATCTATTTTTAGGAATGAAACTATGAGCCTCTTTAAAGACATTTTTATAAATCTATGAGCTGTAAAAAGGACGTTTCCTATAAGATAGTAATACGAGTTAATAAGTGTTATGAGCTTCCGGAAAATAGTTATTAAGATATATAAGGAGTGGAGAGATTAATGCATAACTTTGTAGCAGATAACCATGATGGAGAAGAGTGTTGAGTGTGTTCCGAGGTTGGAGGATTTGAGAGTGTGGAATGCAATGAGAGATATGGTGTTGTAAAAGAATGATGTGGTATGAGGTTTGGTGCTTTAGAGCGCAAGATACCCATTTTAAGGGAAAAAGGGGGGTTACAAAAGGATATTGAATTGAAACTGAATAAAATAAACTAAAGTCTAATTCTTGTTTTTTCCATTGTTCCTTGCGTCTGTGGGAGAGACACGGAGAGAAAGGCGGAGGCTGAACAGAGGGGTATACGGACCAGTTCAGTGACGTCAGACTTCAACCCAGACCACTGCACAGGGCCAGTACTGTTGTGTTCACGAACTCTTGCTATACCTGCTGGTTTTGAAATATGAGTATATGATCAAATCTGTATAGCTTGAAGTGGGGAAGAGCATATCCTGCTTGTGTGTGCTATTTTGAAAAGGCTTGGCAACAGACTGACCAGTTAAGGTGTTATATTGTGGATTGCAACTGTGAAGCTTTGCTGTTTGTGCATTTCCTGCTGTTTGGTGTATTCAGTGCTGACTTGTGTTGTATGATTGGGTTTGAGATTCTTTTAAGAACTAGAAGTGAGAAGCCGTGAGGGTGGATGCTTGCTTTGTTGTCAGTAGCTGCTACTTAGATCCCTTGAAGTTCCTTGGAGTTGGCAAATTTCCTTTTTGGGTTCATTGACTGTGGCAGAAAATAGTGATACATCTAATTAAGTCATTTAGCCTCACACACATGCTAATTGTTTAATGCATTGATTGGTTTAAATAATTGATAATTTAAGTAACTTGATTAGTGATTTATTTGATTAAATCGATTGACTAGTTGGGTTAATTGTTTAATTAGTTGATTGATTTAATTAATTGATAGTTTGATTGAATTGATTAGTTTCAATTGATTGATTTGATTGATTGATTAATTTAGTTGAATGATTGGTTGTTTAATTAGTTTACCATACAAAAAAGTAACCCATGGTAGCTAAAGATGCCAAAAAAGAATAGTAAAACCGCTAAAGGAATCACACCCCTTGACATAGTTCAAAAGAATAACCCATTAATAAAAGAGGTCTCACGAATCTCAACAAAATGGTCCCGCTGTTGGCCAGAGATTGACCAACCCTGGCCGGCGGAAGGAACCTTTAATCCAGATGTACTTAAAAACCTACAAGTGCTTGTTTTAGCATATAAAGCAGAACAGAAGAAAGGGAGAAAGGGAGAGAAGCATAAAGAAAAGAGGCGCACAGAACTAGCAATGCTCCAGCTGTTTGAGAGTGAGGGACAGAAGTGGACCAAGGCTGCAAAGGAGAAAAAAGCGAAAGAGATGGTGGACCTTGCAAACATCACTAAACAAACCGAGAAGCTAATGGTAGAAGTAAATACCCCTTTCACCCATACCGCCTTAGAGAAGAAACCTCCTCCTTATGACAAGAAGGTAGAGTTTCAAGAGATATATCCTCAGCTCCCAGTGATTTCTCAGGACGGTGGTTATCAAATCATGGATGATGAGGATAGAATAATTGAAACCGGACGAGCGGATACTCTCATAAGGATGTATCCAAGCGCCAAAAGTAAAAAGACAACGTTACAACGGGAGACAAAATGTGCGTCGCGGTATAGAAAGACACAGGTTGGGGATGACACCGATCAGAGCGACTCAGAGGGAAACTTGGGTGGTTACAGTTCTGCAGTTAGGCGGATATTAGCTAGAGCAGAGAGGAAGGGGGATAAGAAGCCAAGGAAAAAGGCCTTGGAAAAAGAAGAGGATGATTCTAACTGGAGTGATGATGGTGATAGTGATGATGGTTGGGGGAAAAAAGGTGCCTCGGCTTCAAGAGGGTTTTATCCCCGTAGCTCTAGCACTTGTATGGAGGAAGACAGACAGAGAGCAGTAAAAGATATTGAGGAGAGCATAGAAGAATGTATCTCAGATCTGCTTGGTACTTCTAATCTGGAGCATCAGAGAGTGTTAGGAAAGCGGTTAGATGAGCTGCAAATAAGCAAGAGAGAGCTAAAGGCGTCAGCAACCCCAAGATATGCCTTACGACCAAGGAAGGATGAGACCGAGAAAATCTGTCCAGTTGTTATTCGTGGACAAAATCTAGAATATAAACCTTGGCAGAGCTCAGACATGTCAGACATACTTGAGAAACTGCCTACTTTGCAGGATGGAGCGCATCCTTGGATTTCAAAGTTAGAAGAGCTTATGGTGGGGACACATATGGCTGTGGGAGACATTAAAAAACTGTTGGCTAGTCTTCTTGGTATTGCCGGCATGGAAGAACTTCTGCAGAAGGCAGGCCTTAATCGGTATGTAGGAACGGCTGTGAAGGATTCTGAGTTGGTTGCTGCACATAGAGGTGTAATGTGGAGAGCATTGAAAGAAACATTTCCAACAAATGTTCACCCAGATAATATTTTCATTAAGCCACTGGGATCGGAAGAGAACCCTAGAGCATATGTTTCGAGAGCTCATCAGACATGGAGAAATGTCACAGGGAATAATCCAGACCTAAACAAGATGGAACAGTCAATCCTGAGAGGAAAACTACAGAAGGGACTGCCTCCACCAGTGAGGAGCAAATTGGCAGAAGTAGTTGGATTAGGGAGCATGACTAAAGGTGTTTACACGGATCATATAGCCCATCAAGTAGAGCTATATAGGAAGAAGGAGCATGATCAGAGGGAGCAAGATCAGGAAACTCTGAGAAAACTAAACCAAATACAGTTAGTAGATAACAAGAAGAAGGAAAAGAAACAGGCTGTAGTCATACAGAGCCAGCCTCAGGTAAATCAGCCTTTGTCATTAAATCAGGGTTTGCCACAAGCACCTCAGCCAACTTCAGTGGTTCCTGTAGTTGCATACCCACAGCCAGTCATTGGTCAAAAGCAAATTTGGAGAGGAAGAGGAGAAAGATTTAGTCCGTATCTTCAGCAGTCTTCTGAAGGATGTTATAACTGTGGACAGTTTGGTCATCTTGCCCGTGAGTGCAATAGGACAGGAGAAGCCTTAGATGGAATTTCAGAGGAGTATTTTGGGCCCAATCAAGACCACCCAGGATTCTACGGGTCTTTGGAGGAATCATGAGGGGCTGATAGTAGCTCCTCCAGATCTGGTAGGATGAATGATTCAAGAGGCACATGGGTTAGCCGATTATAAAGGAGTATGGATTCTGGGCACCATGTCTACTTACACGGATTGACTATGGCATAGGCAGATGCACAATCTGTTTGGAAAATAATGTTCTAAGTGGGGTGATGGTCCCACCTGGTCGCATTCCGACTCCAAGGAGTCCTAAGTGTGAGCTAGTTGTGGACTTTGTTGACATGATCAAACCAGTCGGGGGTAAAAGGTACATGTTGGTTGTTGTGGACCGATTTTCAAGATGGCCTGAAGCTTGTCCAACCAAGCAGAGGGATGCTCAGTCATTTGCCAAGTTTTTGCCAAAGTTTTTATGAAGAGAGGTTATAAGCAGGTGGGGGCTTCCAGTTTGGATATCCTCAGATAATGGTAAAGAGTTCGCTGACAAGACAGTAAAATTGATTTTGTAAATTTGGGAATTAAATAACATCTTGGTGCAGTGTATCATCCACAGAGTCAAGGAACGTGTGAAGGAATGAATGAGGTCATGAAAAATCAAATTATTAATCGAATTTTTAAATTGGGTAGTAGGACTTCTACTAGCTCAGTGTTCTGCCTAGCCTTGAAAGAAAGTAGTTTATTTAGGGTAAACCAGTAATGCAGGGACAGTGTAGTTAAACATGAAAAGATGAGGGAAATCAGAATGTTGTTGAATGAAGAAGAGAGAAGAGTAAAGATGGATAAAGTTCTGGAACTGAAATAGATTGTCAAAGTAAGATAAGGAACTCCATAAACTTTCTGAATAAGTTTGTGGGATATCAAAGATGGATGACAGATGGTGTAAACCAAGTGAATTTAACGATGGGAAAAGAGTACGTAGGGGAAGAGAGGCAAATAGAGAAGGTTACTGTATGTGTGCACAAGATGCTAATGATATTGAGATGGGTTGTAGTGATGCCAGGAGATCAGGTTCAGATGTCATTAATGCAGAGGACTGATTCGGATGATGATGAGGAAGTAGGGATGGAAGGTGAACTGGAGGAAAGATACCCATTTTAATTATGTATAATATACTATACTATTTCTAGATACGTAGTAGGGTTACTATAGCGATTGGGGTTAAAGGGGGGTAGTAGTCAATGCAATTCATATGTTGCAGGAACGTTATATTGGGTATAGAAATTGTATCGATGTTTTCAAATGATATGTGTTACTTCTGCAAAGATACTGGTTGGTGTTTTCTGTTTCCCTCAGAACAACAGTGGGGGAGGACCGCCATGAGGGTGGTCGATGATTCAAGGATCCCAAGCTGTTAGAGGGATTCAGAGACACCAATAAGAACAATCGAAAAGGACAAATAACCCTGGACTCTGGACAAGGACATTGCGAGAATGTCCAGAGTAAACATCATCACAACTTGGAAATCAACTATGCTTTAATCAACACTGTGGAGGAACTGTGAGCCCCGATGAGTGACAAAGAAGAACGGAAATGGAACAGAAATGCATGTATATGATGTTAATCTGAATGTTAATCTGTACCATATGTATTTGCTTTAAGTGATATCAATATATAATGAGTAAAATTATTGGATTGGAGTACTATATGTGGCCGCCTGAGGCAGAGGGGCCGTGAAAGAATTTTCCTGTCTAGATTGATGGACGGATGTTTCGGAAAGATGGCTGCCAGACAGGTTTTTCGCTTTCACACTCCATTCAAAATGCTTTATGGTTAAGATTATTCTGTGAGGGGTTAGCATTGTAAACACGTATATTTTGTTATCGGGACTCTACGTAGTCCCGAAGGGGGGAATATGAGGTGTCTGAGCATAGATGCATAGTTCCCTACTAACATTAGTATTTTTGACTACATATGGTTTACATGAAGATACTTGTTTTGTCACAGTAGCTGTTATCTTAAGGTCATCTGGACTTTGAGGTAATTTAGATAGAAAGGTACTTCGGGTCCCAAATGGTGTTTTTTCCTGTGTCTATCTCCATTTACAAGGTTGAGGAAGAGATCAGGTCCAGAGATCAAAGAGCCATTTGTTGGGATGCCCTGAGAGAGGAGTCTCTCCCTCTTTCTCTGGCCTTTTATGACACCAGGGCCATTTGTTGGGATACCCTAGGAGAGGAGTCTCTTCCTCTTTCTCGGGCCTTTATGACACTTGTGATACTTGTACGGTACTGAACTTGTTGTAATAAACTTGTTATACAACTAAGACGGTGTCGGCGGAACTTCTCTTCAAACATCAGCATCACCACCGAAAATACACTACAATAGATAGATAGATAGATAGATAGATAGATAGATAGATAGATAGATAGATAGATAGATAGATAGATAGATAGATAGATAGATAGAGAGCAACAATAACAGTAATGACTAAAAGAAAAGTATAAAAATGATTTGAAGAACAATGAAATCATTGCGACTTCAATTGAAGCATATATTTTACTATGATTGTATGATTATATGTGACAGTTGAGGTGATATATTTGTTATACATTGGTATATTTATCTGCTGAGATCTGGTCCAGGTTTGGAGCCTCTCTCCTGTAAAAACCTGTGGCTTTGTTTGAACTAAGTACAAGGCACTGAAACTCCAGTGCAGGCATTTAATTACATCTCCATATTATGAAGTGTATTAAAATATATACATTAGAGCATTTGTTTGAGCTGTGAAATGTTCCTGAGAGATGTAACAGTCATCTCTGCCAACTCACAGAGCCATGGCTCCGTTCTCCCAAATCTTCATTCACTGTCAGTCAACTCTGAAAGTACCACAGACGAGTGCCAAATAGGTGGGTGAAGGCAGCTGCCAAACTACTGTGACAGACAGTAATAATCCCTACATGTTTGTGCTTGTTATGTTTACAGGAAACCGGCATCATCTCCTTCTAAACAGCTAATGAGGGCTTTTTTCCACCTATTGTGACAGGATGGGCTGTCCTCAGCTGACTCCCTGTGGTCCCACACAGCTCATGTTTATATCTGTAAATGAAAAAGAGGATTCTGTATACTTGGGGCTGGTTTAGCATTTAACCTGATGGCAGTTTAAATGGCCACTTTGTCCATTACATCCTAAAGGTTATTGACTGAAACAGGACATACATCTTAGATATGTCTAAATGAATAAAACACTCTTAATTACGATTCATTACGTAAAACTATTGAGCCGTAAATGCACAAATCTTTGATCGCCATCCTTATCTTAGACCGCATCAGACTGTTGTCACAGGCCTTCTACATCAACAACAAAACAACATGGCGTGATGGTGACTCCAATAGAAATGTCAATACACAGCTCTGAATAAGGACCATTATGGAATATTTCAGCCATTCATAAAACCTGTGACAGGAAATATACCAACAACACAAACTCACATGCAGGAGGGCAAACTTGAGTTGAAAAAATATAATGAAGGGGGTTGTGTTTGTGTTAAAGATAATGCAGGGTGCTTCTATTTGACTGATTGCATGTATTGCTTTGAGCTAGTCCCAGAAATAGATCTGGTATGCCATTTTCATTTTCTTTAATTTAACCATTATTTTAAGAAAACGTCCTATTGAGATTAAAAATCTTGACTCTTGACTCCTGGCCAAGACAGGCAGTAGCAAGAACAAGTCAGTTAAAACCATCTTATCACATATGACAAAAAAAGCATTCAAAAAAAAAACAAAAAAACAAGTGCAGTACTGTCAGTACTGACAAAATCAATTTAAGCAACAACACCCCAACAATTCTGTCTCCTGGGGCCTCATGTACGAATACTTGCGTGGATTTCCACGTGAAACTTGGCGTACGCCAGAACCCGGAAACTGTCGTACTCACAAAATTATTCAGATGTATCAAAGTGTGCGTACGCATGGATCCAAGCACGTTTCTTTTGTACATCCCAATCAACGTGGAATTGAGCGCACATGCAACTCCACCACGCCCCCACGTACATATGCAAATCTATTTAAATAGTCCCCGGACCTGAGATTCACCTCTTTGTCCGATCAGATAACGCGATGAACAAAGGAAAGAAAGGGAATTTCACAGAGTCTGAGTTAGAGATTCTCGTGAATGAAGTGGAGATTCTGTTTGGTACCCTGTCAACAGGGATAAATATGACCAAAAAAAGACGTGAGTGGGAGCGTGTGTGTGAGCCTGTAAATGCCGTGGGATCCGAGCAGCGCACACACAGGTGTGGACAGGTGTGGCGCCGCGGCTGACATTTTACGCCCGCTTTTACTGACAAGAATACTGAACACAGGGAGACAATCAGGGGCTTGTTAGAAATCTCTGCAGCATTTCACAAGCAGAAAATAAAGAAAACCAAAAACATGATATTTGAATGCGCACATGCCCAAATGTGCATTGGCACACTGGCAAGGTGCGCCATGGGTGGCTTCTGGGTAAGTAAAGAGTGTATTCATTTAATTGTCCCGTATGTAACGCTGCTTTACATACGGGACAATTAAACAAATAAACTATTTACTCACCCAGAAGCCACCCATCGCGCACCGTGCCAGCCTCCAGCCTGTTCCCAACCATGCTGTTAGTCATAATGAATGAGGCATGCGTTGAACCAGGCCACCTTGCTACGATGTTAGTTAGCTGCATTCGCGCATCACATATCATTTGAACATTGATGGAATGAAAATGTTTCCTACTTACATAAACAAATTCATCCCGTGATTTTATAGCAATGTGTGTGCAGTCAATAGCTCCGATTACATTAGGGAAACCGGCTCTCGCTGCAAATTGCGCTTTAATGTCGGCCTGTTCAACAGCATTGTATGGGAATCTGATGTACCAGGAAGACATTCGGATGATTCCGTCCCACACAGCTGGCATGGCTCAGCTCAGGGTTAACTGGCACACTCCTGACCGATCGGCCAGCTCCCGCTGGAATGCCCCTGTTGCCAGGAACCCCAGCGTAGTCAGCACAACCCCGGACTACTCGCCGGCCCCCGTTGCGTTCTAGGGCCGGCCGCAGCTCTGCGCACAACTCCACTGGCCTTGGTAACCGAAATCGGCTTATGAGCCAATTATCATTGTTTGCAAGTAAATCCTCGCGTTCCTTAAATCGCTCACGTCGGATTGCACCATTTGCAAAGTCCTCTAACAACGCTAACGCTGCCATTGTTAATACCATTTTCTTAATCACATTACGCATGCTTTTATATCCACCCATATAACTGCAAACACGTGGGTGTGTTAATTGTTCATAAGTGTGTCTCTGATGTGCACATCACTCTGATGACTACTTGTTTTCACATTATTAACAGTTTCCCAGCGTCACCTCTAAGTGTCGCCAAAGGAACAACAGCTGTAGAAACGTGCGTACCACAGCTATGAAGTTGGCGTGGGGCACGCACATTTCTACGATCATTTCACGTCTAATACATCTGAACATGAGCATGGAAAAGGACGTACGATCCCTCTCCCAGGACGGACAGACGTGCAATGGATGTCTTCATCACAGAGCAGACTGTGCTGGGAAGGAAATCAGCTACAAAATACAAAATAAAACCCTGGTTGATTTTTATAAAATCAAATACTCTGTGTTCACCGCGGATCGAGTTTCATTACAAGAACACGTCATAATGGGCGGGGGCGACCTGAAGTCAACAGGTGAGGGGTTTTTAGGCGTAATCATTGATGACACCTCACATCCTTTTTATAAGGACACCAGAAAAAAGATGCGGTGTGGAATATCACTGCAGGAGTCAAAGAGACTACAGCCGGCAATATCGCGCTCTCACCTGCCTCTCAGTACTTTTCCATTCACTCTCCACTCACCTGCCAGCCACACCCCCCTCATCAGACCAGCTCCCCTCACCTGCTTGACTCACCTGGTTCCCATCACCAATCAAGCCAGTATTTAAGCCCTCTCTGCTCACTCACTCTCTGCCAGATTGTTCTACATGCTCACGCTAGACTCTCCAGCACTTTTCTCCAGACTGAGCTCTCGTTGCAGACTCTGCCTGCCTTGGACTAACCTGTTTCGCTGTAATCCAGGAAACCGACCCTGCCTTCTGTTCCCGACCACGAGTTCAGCTTCTGGCCCCTCTGGATTCCGCCAGCTGGTGATGGCTCGACTACTGGCGGCTCGTTCCTGGTTAGTCTGCTTCATCGCCTGTTTACCTGCTTGCCGGACTGGTTTTCCCAGCCAGAGCCCCCGGACTTTCCCAGTGCCCAGAGAGACTATTTCAGCTGTTGCTTTGAACTGTGCTAGTTGTCTACCATCCAAGTGTAATGAAAGTGACTTTCATTTATTACCTTCGTCTAATGTGCTGCATTCTGGTTCTTACTACACCCGTTACAGGTATAGACTATATAAGTTGCTTAACTGCAACATTAACTGTCCATATCATTTGAGAAATACAAATAGGATGGGAGCAACCCAAGAATTGTCTTGTATATGTAAATAAACCAGTGTGCATTCCTGCAAGCTGGTAAACCTGACTATCCTTCCTGAGTATTCAGAGTTCACAGTGGAATCACTGGCCATGCATATCTAAAAGATCCCCATAATCCAATATAGGTGAAAATGTGGCAGTAAAAAGTCTCCTCTTTACATTTAAGGGAAAACTACTTGTTTCTAAAATAGAAAATTAATATAATCCACAGTTTTTTCACCAAGCATGCACATGTGGTTTAAAGTTAGGGAATGCTTAATCAGAGTCCTCAGGTATTTAGAGGACTTTTCAATATTTCCTTCAAGAGTGAACACTAGGAAGGGATATTCTATGGTCACTCTTAACATTAGAAAATAACATGAGCTTGGTTTTATCCGCATTGAGAGCAAGTTTCAGTTGAGCAGTTAAAAGCACTTTGCAAGGGTTGACACACTGCAGTAAAGAACATCGTCATCACTGTTCGTAAGGTAGCTGGAGAACCAACCAACTGCTTGTCCTGAGAGTCCTGTACCATAAAGCCTCTGTTTGAGGATAACATGGACAATTGCGGATAAATAAAAAAATAAATGCACAGTGGTTTTTGTTTGTTTTTATGAAGTGCCAAGGAAATATATATCACATTTAAAGGCTGTTATGGTGCCATCATTTATCCTAAACATTGACTGAAATGTAGAGAGTAAAGATAAAAATATGATTTGAATCTAAAAATTATTTGATCACACCTTTTAAGAATCAGAGGATTGTGCAGACAAGCTTGTCTGTCTTAGATACACAGAGAGGGAGGCATCCTGAATAAAGCACAAACCAAGACTTTGAGTGAAGCTTTCACGATCAAATACTGTAAACAAACACGATTAAGTCCTTTAAAGAGCTGTTAAGGGGTTTATGCAAGGTTAGAATACATTTTATATTCTGACTTTAAGTTTAGTGTCCAAAACCAACACAGGCAATAAAAATATCCACAAATGTGAGATAATACAACCACTGTAAATGTGGCGAACAAGCAAAAAATAGAGTGAATGCGGTAAACTGCGATAACTGGCCTTGGGTACAATCAATCTCCCTGACCATCTCAGCAATGATGAAGTCGAGCTTATTAACGATATATAAATATGAGCACACTCATCAACTGTTTATCATCTGCTCAATGCTGGGCTTTATTAGCAACAGGCAATGGCTGAGGAGAGTCTGCGAAATCACTTTCAGGTAACGTCCAAGGCTTCTTGTGGCCTCTACTATGTACATCTGATTTTGTCCATCCAGACAGTGTAACTGTTTCATCAGACATTAAGCTCCATTACCACTCAGAGTCAGAGTCTGTTCCACAAATATTCCAAATATGTTTATATGTTTTCATTCCTCAGGAGAGGCTAAAAGACTAATATTCAATATGCAGGCAATGTAGATATATAAAGATAAAGATAAGGGTTTTTGTGGGCAAGTTTTTCCTCACTGGAACCGAGGGTCTAAGGACAGAGGGTGTCACTCCCTGTACAGATTGTAAAGCCCTCTGAGGCAAATGTACTTTGTGACTTTGGGCTATATAAATAAAATTGATTTGATAAAAGTGTTCTTTGTACACCCATTTGTATGAGTTATGATAGAACTACACTTCTATGAATTCTAAGATGATACAGCAAGTATCTGTCACCACATTAACCATAAGTCAGCTGCAAACATGGTTCAATATCCTTTATGATTGGCAGGACAAGATACAATACTGAAACTGTGTCTATTGAAGGACAAATTGAAGCACAACAGTCCTACTGACTGTATCCACTTTGAACTTGAATATTTAGTATGTCCACCTTTTGCAGCAGTTAAAGCAGCACATCTCTCTGGCATTGTGTCAATATATTTCCTGAGAACTTCAACACTAATGTTATCCCATGTGTTACGGCTGCCGCCGTTTCGCCCCACGCATATGTGTGTGCATGTTTTCCCAATAGGTAAATGCAGGTGTGCGGTTGCCGGTCTCTGGTTGGCCCCAAACTGGAGGAGGCGGGGACAACAAGTTCGTCAGCTGCAGGGCCAGGATTGGTGCGGCATCTTTCCCACGCCACCAATGAGAGCGCCCCCGCCCCCGCCCGAGCATCGTGGCGGCTTCACTCGTTGTTGTGTTCGTGAGCTCGCCTAGTTATACGTATCTGATGATACTCGGTCGTTTGCTTGTGTGTTGTACCTGGAGGTTTCGTGTTTGGTTTGTTGGGACTGGGCAGGGTTTAGGTAGTTCATGTTTACTGATTACACGTAGAATATTTCTGTTAGCCTCATTCGTATAGAAGTGCTGTTTTTGATGTGGTTTTTGTTATTAGAAAGTAGCTTAGTTAGTGAGGTTTTTCTTTCTCTTTTTGTTTGCTACTTAGATATAATAGGCTCTGTTTAGAGTTCTCCTTTTGTTATATTTGTTTGTTCATTTAATCAGCACTTGCTCGCCCTTAGTTCCCTTTTGCCTCACCTCCTTTTGTTAAAACAATCTAAAACTTTCATTTAATAAAACACTTTTGTTTAATAACCGTTAAAATCTGGTTTTATGTTACTTCGTTCCATACCCCTTAATATGGTCGTAACACCATGCCTTCTGCAACTCAAGCCAAAGGCTTTCCTTTGAATGTACAATACATCTATATTCAGTTTATTTTCCAACTCGCCCCAAATTTGCTCTATGGGGTTGGGGTCCGGACTCTGAGGGGGCCAGTCCATCATTTTCAGTGTTTCAGCAGATTCTTTCTGTCACAGCTAGTTCAGACAATAGTTAGAAGAATGTTTATGGTCATTGTTCTCTTGGAAAATAAATCCAGGCCTAATAAGATAACTCCCAGATGCTATTCTGCGTCTCACCAGAATGTTGTGGTATACTTTCTTATCCGTGATGCATCAGTTTTCACTAAGTCACCTGTTCCTGAGGCTGAAATGGCCCCACAGCATAATACTATCGCCTTTGTGTTTAATTCTTGGCAAGAGACTATGTCTCTCCACCTCCCTCCGTCCAACATACACTCTTCACTTGTCACCAAACTTCAAACAACACTTTATGCCAATCTTCCTTTGTCCATTTCTTGTGTTCTTTTGCTAATTTCAGGTGTTTCACTCTATGTTTCTCTTTCAGTGATGCTTTCTTTGCTGCTATTCTGCCAACAAGTTCTTCTTCATCCAGTTTCTGACACACACTTCTTGAGGACACTGTTGCACCATTAGTCACTGTGGCCGTTATCTCGTTATGCAGTTCTTGTAAGGTCTTTCTTCGGTCCTTAAGACTTAAAAGAATTTTGAGATGCTTCATTTGTCTGTCTGAAACTTTCTTTTTTCTACCTCTCCCCTTTTGGTTCTGGTGTGAATTGGTGGCATCATGGTGGTCTAAAGTGTACTTTGCAGTGCTTGGACTGCATCTCAAGACACAGGCCTGGCTTGTTTTTTTTTTAGTAAAAGTAAAATTACATAAATCTCCTTATGAGATCTATGGTTTATAGAGCATAATGATGACATTGTATAGATATTTCATTTGTTTTATGGGTATTTTAATGACCAATTCAACAAAAACAACTGAAACCTCTTAAGCATGCCAAGGGTTCTAATAAGTTTGGCCACCACTGTATGTATGTATGTTTGTTGCCATTTTTGTGACATTTAAGGATTTCTGGCAGTTCATATGACTGCATGCTTATTACCATTTCTTCCACTGTAACCCTAACATAATACGATATATAGTGTTTGCATAGTGTTTGCATATGTGTGTCTGCTGACTGAGCTATATGCTTATCATGATTAACTTCTGTGCTCATCAGAGCCTGGCATTGCCTGTGCATATATGCTCTATTGGTGGTGAAATTGTATTCCAAAATGGTTCTGTTATCATCCAGGTTTATTATGAATAAATGTGACTTTCATAATGGTCAGTGCCTGCCAAGCCTCTCAGCCATCACATCACTGAATATTGCTCACTATTTGACTGAAAGTGGTCAGTCAATTTATCCAAAGGGAGCGAAATACACAGCTTATTAATTATTATTATCGAAGTACAATACACTAGATATTTATAGTGGGAATTGTTGAGTCTGTAAATATTATAAAAAGTACAGTCTAAACCTGCTCTATATGGAAAGTGTCATTACATAACTTCTAGTATGATCTGACACTATATAAATATTGCTGAACTGAATACTACTAATACTAATTCATGTCTGCAAATTAAAAAAATAATAATCTGAAATATCGCAATTTAGAGGACTGCAGTTTATGTCAGTTTATGTGTTTGTCATTTAATAATAAGATGTATTGGTGCATAATGTTCATTTATCCATTCATTTTCCATAACTGTAATTATCAGGGTCGTGGGGGCTGGAGCCTATTACAGCTGACAATGGGAAAGAGGCGGGGTACACCCTGGACAAGTTGCCAGTTCATCACAGGGCATAGAGACAAACAACCATTCACGCTCACATCCACACCTACAGACAATTTAGAGTCACCAGTCAACCTGCTGACTGCATGTCTTTGGACTGTGGGAGGAAGCAGCAGTACCCTGCGAGAATCCATGAAGGGAGACCTTCTTCCTGTGAGGTGACAGTGCTAACCACTGCACCACCATGCTGCCTTGGTACATGAAATTACATTAAATTCCAACTGTGATACGATGAACTCCTGTATCCATGCATTGGTTTCGCCATAAATCCATCACGACTGTATGCACACTGTGAGTGTCCCACTGCATTGCCGGTGCCCTTTTTTCTCACCTCAGCCTTCAAACAGTCCGATCTGCCACTGATGTGATGTAATCATATTATCATATAAGCACACACTAGATGCATTCCAGTCCACCAGTATGTGGACTGAAGGTTCGTATTGGACCTTAAAAATAGCAGTCTGATCCTCTCCTTTAGTGAAGCACATTCCTCTATATGGAAATACCACCAGCACGCTGACAGAGCTGGGCACCCCAGGTCCTGATTCCTGCCATAGACAGGTGCTGTCGCTGTGGTCAGCTTTTCCTGCTCCTCATGCTCCTTTGGCAAAACCCACCAACCTCCAACACTCACGGCTTGACCCGTAAGACTGTCTCCCTTGGGACAGATCACATACCAGCTGCTCTCCAGTATGGTCTCTCTGCATCCCAGTTCTACTGTTATCATAGATTATCGAAAGTCAGAGACTTACTGCTAATTATGTTCAGCGAAGTCTAAATAGATCTCCCAATTAATCTAAGGAGCAGTGTTAATTTTAAAGCAACATTGAGTAACTTTTCAACTGTAAAATAACATTTAAAATCATGTTGATGCTACACTGACTTGTGATCAGACAGGTCCTCTGGTTAATATCTTCATTTCGCTGTGTCAGAAGTTAAACTGTCTTTGTAGTATAAATATTTAGTTTATACATGTGACCACAGAACCTCTGACATGATGAGAGAATTTGATAAATCCAAAAAAAATTGTTTAGCTAACTCGGAATTTGGAGTTACTCGTCAACTCTCAGTAAGAGAAACCTCATGTAAGACATGTGATGTGAATTCAGTTGTCCATCTTTATTGTGTGCATGTGTGATCATAGCAAATACACGTGTACGGCTGTTTCAGCCTTTCCCTGCCGGTCTGTTGCACCCAGTCGTCCTTCTCCTCCATCATCACCTCCAGCTAAGCAGTTTACTTTTCCTTCAACCTCAGCAGTACTTGTATAACTTAAACAACATTATACAACTGAAGCCTGGACATTCCCTGTGTGTGTGTAACATGTCCTCAGACACACACCCACCCTTTGGTCATGGATGCTGGTCATGCCTGCTCTAAATCAGGCAGAAGGTCCTTTAACATGGACTTTCCATGTTCCACAGTTTAAACTAGTTTTACAATATGAATAAATGAAACAATAAAACACAGAACATTGACTAAAGAACTAAAGGTATCATGCACTTTATAGATGTGTTGTCAGAACCGCAGGAGGTCCTGCTGTTGTGGTCTGTCACTCACAGACACACCTCCACTCAAAAAAATCCAACATGGACGCTCAGCGTCCATCTTCTTTATTTGTTGTGACAGTTCACGTTTGTCTGAGGGTCCAGGTTGTTTTTCGGGGACCTTCGTGAATTTCATCCCTGGAGCTCCATGTAACAATTTGTACAGCAGCGAATCGAACCCGAATCCAGGATTTCCTGGACTCAAGTAAACCTGTGCTTAAGTCCTGTTGACTAATTTAAAACTTTTAACTTATATAAATATTGGCTCACAAACCTGACAGAAATAACCTAACAGACACCCTAATTACCCGGTTTTACAGTTACAATCCAGTCATACCGGTACCCCTAACATGGATTAAAGCAAAAAAAAAATCCTTTGACTGAATTCTTTTTTTTTTCATATTCCCCATTTGTAATTTGTGAAGCACGTTACAGGTCACATTACTTGACACCTGATAAAGAAATGACACAATGCATAAGATTCCAGCAGCACTGCACTCATAATGTTCTCTAATGCAGCCATCAAGTTGAAATACTTGACCATCAGTGTTTACAGATTGATGCTTTGAACAGCTGTTCTCTTCACACTTTTCTTCTTTTCAATGCAATTTTTAATCTATTTTGCCATGTTTGTCTCAAGTTTTACTTTCAAATAATCAACAATCTACAGAACCTTTCAGAATATTATTTTTCTACTTCTTCTCATCATCATTATCATTAATTATTATTATTATACAACAAACAGCACCAGGATTAAATAACCATAAGTGCAGCCTTGTGACAAGTTTCAGTGTAATGGTGAGCTCTCACCTTTCTGCCATCACTACCATAGTGTTAATAATCAAAGTGAAACTCTGAGGCTTTACATTTGTTATATATGTTATTATACAAGATTTCAGCATTGAGGTACAATCAGGCTACTAACCAAAAAACCTCTTATTCATTATAATAACAAAGTTTCAGGGTTTTCCTGTAACCATAGTAACTCACAGTGCCAGAGCAGAGGGAGAGATGCTGAATTCCATAGTCCAGACTATAGTTGTTACTCCGTGTCAGACAAGTTTACCCTCTTGGGATCTACACTGATCTCATAAATGGCCTCTGTAATTTCTTCAATGATTTCAATAACATAAAATGTAAAACTGTCCAGACCACATTTAAGTTTCTTTCAAATGAATGAATACTTTGTTACAGCCGGGATGTTGACATTGTGATCAACAAGGCACAGCAAGTACCTTTCTTTTTGTCAGAGGCAGGTCATTGGGGAAACTTGGCCAGTGTTGGAACAAGTTGGCTATGTCTTCACTTTTCATGGTCAGCAGCTACAAACAGATTCTTTTTCTGAGCTTTCAGCCTCTCTACTGATCTGAGTTTGTTTTATGAACAACAATTCTTCTGAATGCTCGAGAAGTTGATGCAGACCATCTTCTGTGGAACAAACTACCATTCTGGGTTCAGAAGGCAGACACGGTCAACACTTTTAAGAATAGACTTAAGACTTTCCTTTTTGATAAAGCTTATAGTTAG
Organism: Larimichthys crocea; assembly: GCF_000972845.2. NCBI lineage: Eukaryota > Metazoa > Chordata > Actinopteri > Sciaenidae > Larimichthys > Larimichthys crocea. The sequence goes on from NW_020856972.1 coordinate 422,768, forward strand.
GGCTGGCTCAGGTCATCCCTTAGTTATGCTGCCATAGGATTAGACTGCCGGGGGACTCTCCTTCCCTTCTCTCTTTCTCTCCCTCTCTCTCTCCCTCCCTCTCTCCCTCTCTCTCCCTCTTTCTCTCCCTCTCCCTCTCCCTCTCTCTCCCTCTCACCATCTGTAAACATACATGTCTCATTAATGCATGTTACTAACTAAACCTCTTCCCTGGAGTTTCTGTGCTCTTTCGTCCAGCAGGTTTTTTTGTGGGCAAGTTTTTCCTCACTTGAACCCAGGGTCTAAGGACAGAGGGTGTCACTCCCTGTACAGATTGTAAAGCCCTCAGAGGCAAATGTACTTTGTGACTTTGGGCTATACAAATAAAACTTGATTTGATTTGATTTGATTGACATGTTCACTGTTCTCCACTGCCATCGGTTGACTTAAAGCTAATTAGTGCTTGCAAGCCATTGAAGGTCAGTGACATTTTGCAGTGTTGGGCACTGCTACAGGGGGAAAACTGCAGAGCTCTTCATGGAGATCCAGTTATAGTCTCTGACTTCACCCACCGTGATTTCATTTCACTGTGTAAACCTTTATTACAAATTGACACCTCAGTTACATTATTAAGCACTTGATATTAATCAAAACCCATTCAAGAAAAATTTGTATTTATTTGTATTTGTATTTAATTTGATTTATGTTTCCAGTATGAATGTACGATATGTTCTGAAATGTGGTTAGAATTTTTCAACAAATTAAAACAAAAGAAGAATTTAAGTGTTCTGCACTCAGTAAGAAAACGTCAAGTGTCTACCAGATCCTGTTCTCTGTGGGTCACCTGAGGTTCTTAACGGTTCTTCTGTGGTTTAGGTTGATGCTTTATGAGACCAGTGAAGAGGTGTTGTTCCAGATAGATGAATAGGGACAGAGCTCTGCACCAGAGGAATGAAGTGAGGGAGCAGAGGAAGTGCAGCACCTTAAAGAACCTCAGCAGTGTTCCTTCCTCTGCTTCGTGTTGGACAGCACAGTGTGAAGCTGAGAGGCGTTTAGGGGGGTTCACATAACACTGCACACTGTTATCATGCTGTTACTCACTCACTCACTCACTCACTCACTCACTCTGTAGAGAATTCTTCAGATTGTTCACATGCACAGAAATATTTGCAGATACACACACATGCTATTGAAATATTTATTTTTTTATTTTCACCAAACAAGTCAGTGCAATGTATGCACAGCAGATATATTTACATTGGAGTGATATTTACAACTAAAATATGCTCACAAAACAGTAAGCTGAAAAATACAATTACAGAAAAAAATAAAAATAAAAAAATAAAGATGAAAGCAAAATAATTAGATAACACTGCTCTACCCCGACCTCTCACTCTTCCTCACCCTCTCATTCTCCCCCTCCCTCTTCCTCTTCCTCTCTCAACAATGTCTTCCATTGTTGTTGTAAAAGAAAAAAAGATGCTCACCTGTTCTCTTTTATTGCTTACTTCCTGATTGAAGTGTTAAACAATTACATAACACCTGTTTGGCCAGGTGGCACATGTAGTGGCCAATGACATGTAGTGTCATTTTAAATGGCAGTGTTTTGAAATCACAAACATGTGACTTTATGTCAGATTGTTGTGTCTTATGCAGAGAACCCAGTACACTTAAAAAGAGCCACTTCGAATTGCAAAATGTGTGTAAAGCAGAAAATGTGTTAGCAACTGGAAAAAACTGTATTATACTTTCTGTGCAGTGCTGTTTCACCCATTTGAACTTCACCCCAGAGAAAGTGGAGCTTCCTGTCCTCCAATCCACACAATCATTTTTTCCTGTAATCATAACCATGTTGTCATGCTTCGGCTTCTATTTTGGGCAGTGGTGTCCAATTTGCAAGGACAAGGGCAGAAGAAAATGGAGTGGGAGGATATTCAGTTATTCAAGCACACACACACACACACACACACACACACACACACACACACACACCTCTGTATTGTTGTTTGGCTGTAAGGATAGGGTTATACTTATCTCTCCAGGCTATTATCCTATTGACAGCCATTCTGCTGCTCACAATCTTATCTGCTCCTCCCCTCCTGTGACCTTTCAAAGGATCTTCATGTGCTACACTAAAGTGAGGCAATTGGTGTGAAGTGAAGTGAAATGGATGTAATCTTTATTTTCCTGGCATTGGCACAAAGATCCAAAAAATAAATTGATGCAGCGACTTTAATGTGTGTGAATGACATTTGCCAATATCAACTTGTGGAAGGTGGACTCCCCTTCAGGTAAATGCTGAGGTGGACATACTTATGAAACGCTAAATGAACAGGGGGCATTGCAGGGGGGTCTGAGGCCCTGCTCATTGACAAGAATGCACACGAATCATGGGCATAGCAAATTTGTCATAAATTCAAAACATAGTCTGTACTGTAATAGTGCTGTGCACTTGTGCTATAGACACTAGTAATGAACATTTCACCTCTGCTGGTCACTGTGGACTATAATGCCTTTTGTATGATGTCGAGCAGGACAAGCTTTCTGGCTGATTTATCTATTGTCTCTTGTATTGATGTATCAACATTTTCTTTAACAGTTGACAATGACTTTGACAACCTTTCATGAGTGGTGTAACATAACTGATGGAGTTTAAGGATTTATCAGGAGGACAGACGTCTGTCTGACTGTTTGAATGTGGAACAGGTCAGCTCAGCTGTAGCTGTAATGTGCCTTCCTCCATTTTGGCTGTTTACATGTTTACATGAAAGCACCGTGTTACTTTATTCCACCAGGTGGTGATATTTAATTTCACTTAATTAATTTGGATTATGATTATTAGTGCGTAGCTGATGTTGAATGGAACATGAAAATACATTTTAAGGCATTGTTATTGCTGCAGCTATGATTGGCTGCTGGTCAGGCAGCAAAGCAGGGTCTCCCTCCTGCAGAGAGAGCGGCAGTGGTTTGCCAGATCTGCTGCAAGCTTTCTAGGACATATCATCACTGGGGTGTTAACTTAGGTACATCACTTAAAAGAAGAAGATGTGTTCAGTTTCAGTTTCACGCCAAACTTGCATGTTACTCTCCTGGGTAAAAGTCTTTTTTTTTTTTATTTGTTTGTTTGTTTGACCTATATCTTCAACTCACCTCCTTCAGACAAAACCTCTAAATCAAATAAACAATAATACATTTTCCATAATTTTCAAAGAGCTACAGGACAAGCTGCAACATGCTTCAGTTGTATCACTGTCAGTGCTGTGTATAGTAATATATGAGAACTATATTGACTGTGCACTTTGTGAGGGAGAATGAGAGATTGACATTGACATTGATGGGAATGGAGGAAGCAAGAGAGCACAGACTGAGAGATGATGTGAGGGAGTCAGTGACATGATGCTTTCAGTGGGGAGGAAGAACTGACAGCTACAGAATTATAATGTGAACCAATAGGAGCGGTGGAGGATTGTTCAGCACTCAATTTATGACTCTCCTCTCTTCACTTATTACCAGAAATGAAGCATATCCTGGGTAAGCTAAGCACCTCCCATCCCTCCTGAGCACTGAACTCAGATGAATGATGGCCTGGATTTACAGTAGATGAAGAACAATGGCAGTGTTCAGGCCTTCTGTCCCACTGCTGCTTTCTTTGTGCAAAAGCAATTTAGTTTGGCTTAGCTGCAGTGCAAATGAACAACATTCATGTAAAGTAGTTAAGTGTGCATGTAAAAGGGCATGCACATAACCACACATTTGCATACGGCTTCTTTACACAGCTGCGAGGTGTAGCTACCGTTTTACAGAGCAGTAAACAGTAAACCATGTACTGCCGAAGAGCTCTTAACTGCTGCATCACTGTATGAAGCAGTTTTTGATCTTTTCCGACAAAGGGAGAAGTAAAGCAGTGAAATTTCCTCACAGATCATAATCTGACAATCTCTCAGCCTGAAGAAGGACTCTGACTGACAGTCATTTACAATCAGATCTAGGCAAACAGCATTAATATTCAAAAAATGGTCAGTGTCTCATTGCAGGGGGGTGTTCAGAGTAGAAGACAAATTCCCCAACTTTCTATGTGTGATCAAATCACAATCTGTTGCAGTCAGAACACAGTCGGACTAGCCACACCAACATCTCGAGATGGTGTGGATTTGATCCACCTCTTCTTGTTATCTCAACCTGCCCATCAAAAAACTACAGACAAGCTCTTCCATTGTGAAGGAAAAATAAGGAGAGCCTATACAGCACAGTCTTGAGGAAAGAACCCATAGGTTTCTGAAGCGTTTTGAAGCTGAAAATATGTTATGTTTCCACCTTCTGGCTAATCTTATCTTATCTTTGCTATAATCTGCAAAGTCGTGGATCATTGGTGGACCAGAGGCAGGCTGAATGATGCCTGGGTGCTAAAACAATCCATCTGTAATGACATCTATCTGTGGCCACGCTGTTAATTCTGCATAACTTTTAAACCTTAATCATTTCAATGGGTGAATTAAAAAAAGGAAATCACCCTCAGGTATAGTTATATAGTTATCATAAATGGGAAAATTGGCTATAGAGACCAAAACTGTAAGTTGGATGTTATGGCCACTTGAAATGTTTTGGAGCCAGTCTGTAGTGGTCACTTGAGGAATTACAGTTTTTAGCACTTCTGCATAAACTTCATTTCCCAGAGACGGAGGTTGCCACTTGAGTAGTGAGAATGCTATGAAGGAGAACTTCTTTCTTCTAAAAGTTGCCAAAAATCAGCTTCAGTGCTCTGCTAATATGGATATGAAAAATATAAATATCAAACTAAATTGATCAAACTGAAAGAGTCATTTTGCAAGGATTTCTTTGCCCGTGTGCTTCATGTCACTGTCATTGCTGTGATTACCTGGTTTGGCCACTATGTTAAACTGTTAAATTAGCTGGAACTGATTGTCTTGTTGTAGGATTTTTAAAAAATCCCTTGAAAAGGAGGTGTCATTGAAAAAAACTTATTTTGAATAATTTTTGCTCTCACAAAGCCCTACGTCATCATCATCAATTATGTACACACGTCACTGAATGATCTATTTCAATGAATTATTTAATACACATAGCAATCACATGAATGTCTCCAAATTAACAATGGGCATTATTATGCACGGTGGCACAGCAGTAGTAATTTCATGAATCATTTATAATGAACTTTTCATTAACTAATCATTTTAAAGGTTAGACAGAATCAGTCAGGATATGATGGCAGAGAGCGTTCTGTACTTTTCTACTCACACAGACATGAGTCGTTTTAACTGTATCCAGTCTCAGCTGTCCTCAGGATGAGCACTCAAATCATCAAAGGATAATACTTTGCAAAAGTCAAAATCCTCCGCATCACCTTTTTTTTTATAAAAATCAGAGCTTACAGGTGACAGAGCCAACAACTGGTTCTCTCTCTGCACACTGCAGAGTGTTTCCTTAAATGATTAACTTGTCCCTTAGTATTTTGTGGTGCTCTCTGCAGTATTCAGAGGAAACCATTCCCTCTGAGCATGCAGCTGCTGCTCCAAAAGACACCCACTTAGCATAAGCATAATCAGGTCATGTTCACAGAATCATGTAGGCTAATTGGTTTAATTAAGATGGACAGTCAAACAACTAATCTCAGGCAACACTACCAGATTATACATATACGCTGTACCCTGGTGTAGATTAAGAAGAGTCTTGGCTGTTGGACTGGTTAGATGAGGAAAATAAAATCAGATTTTGGTGAACAGCTTGTCGTCTGTCTGAAACACAGAACTCTGCGTGTCTGTGTCTGTGTGTCAATTAAATAATTTACTTTAAAAAGATCATATTTTTTGTTAATATATTTTAAGTTCATGCACAGACAGGGAAAGATGTGTATTGAATAATGGAACTAATGTCATTATGTTGTAGAGGGGGAGGGGCTTTATTCAGACACACTCTACACAGCACAGGAGTGACAGAGCACCTGGCATGCTAAAGAAGATTTTTGGTCCCTGCCTTTGCCTTACCCCTTTGGATTGTTTGCCTGCCTTACCTGACTGAACTCCCGTGTACTGAACCTTGGATTGTGATTAAAGACTGGTTACCTTCTGTATCTGCCTCCCGAGACCTGCAGTTGAATCCTGTGTCCGTACCTTGTAACAGTATCTGAGTGTAGAGTGAGTACAGAGTACAGTGTAGAGCAAAGCTACTGTGAAGATGGAAGCACACAGTTGACCCCAAAGGCTTCTGGGTAAGAGCTCACAGCTGTTCATTTCATCTCCTCTCCTAAAGGCAGTCAGGAGTCTACTTACAATTACAAATGAAATAACCAGTCATTGTATATTTACATCTCAGCTGTTTCTATACGTCTGTATTCCTATTTGATTGTCAAACAGAGAAGAGCACTCTGTTTGTTTAATGCACAATTATTCCACACAGTCAGTCAAGAACTGCATTTCAACTGATGTTGAATGTCAGTAGAATGTAGCTTCATTTGTACATTCATATTCTCCACAAATACAGCAGAGGGCTGCAGTTCTGATTAATCAGAGCACTTTTAATGCATAACTTCATTCCACTGGCTGGGATTTCATGGGAAATTAAAGCACATAACTGACCAAATGAAATTACAAAGATTAGTTGCATTTTTAATTGCACGTGATCATCAAGCATAATTTCACCACAATATTTGAATCAAAGCTTCTCCAACAAATAGCAGACTGCTATTTGTGTGAATTAGTCCTGTTTTACTCTAATAAACAGAAGACTTATCAAGAGACAGATTTTGATTCATCCGTCCGTCCGTTTTCTTCTGCTTATCCGTGGTCGGGTCGCGGGGGCAGCAGCTTCAGCAGGGAAGCCCAGACTTCCCTCTCCCCAGCCACTTCTACCAACTCTCCCAGGGGGACCCCAAGGCGTTCCCAGGCCAGCCGAGAGACGTAGTCCCTCCAGCGGGTCCTGGGTCTTCCCCGGGGCCGCCTCCCGGAGGGACCGGTGCAGAGTCCGCATCACTGCAGAAGCCGCACCGATCCGCCGGTCGATCTCCCGTTCCATCCTTTCCTCACTCGTGAACAAGACCCTGAGATACTTGAACTCCTCCACTTGAGGCAGGATCTTATCCCCGACCTGGAGACTGCACTCCACCCTTTTCCGGCTGAGAACCATGGCCTCGGATTTGGAGGTGCTGATTCTCATCCCAGCCGCTTCGCACTCGGCTGCAAACCGCTCCAGAGAGAGCTGAAGGTCACGATCCGATGAAGCCAACAGGACTAGATCGTCCGCAAAAAGCAGCGACCCAATCCTAAGGCCACCGAATCGCAGCCCCTCGACGCCCTGGCTGCGCCTAGAAATCCTGTCCATAAAAGTTATGAACAGAACCGGTGACAAAGGGCAGCCCTGGCGGAGTCCAACTCCCACGGGAAACAGGTCCGACTTACTGCCGGCAATGCGGACCAAGCTCTGGCACCGAGAGTACAGGGACCGGATAGCCCGTATCAATGGGTCCGGAACCCCATACTCCCGGAGCACCCCCCACAGGACCCCCCGAGGGACACGGTCGAACGCCTTCTCCAGGTCCACAAAACACATGTAGACTGGTTGGGCGAACTCCCATGCACCCTCCAGGGCCGCGCTAAGGGTATAGAGCTGGTCCACAGTTCCACGGCCAGGACGAAAACCAAACTGCTCCTCCTGGATCCGAGGTTCGACAATCTTGCGGACCCTCCTCTCCAGGACCCCCGAAAAGACTTTCCCGGGGAGGATGAGGAGTGTGATCCCCCTATAGTTGGAGCACATCCTCCGGTCCCCCTTTTTGAAGAGGGGAACCACCACCCCGGTCTGCCAGTCCAGAGGCACTGCCCCCGATGTCCAAGCGATGTTGCAGAGACGTGTCAACCAAGACAGCCCCACAACATCCAGAGCCTTGAGGAACTCCGGGCGGACCTCATCCACCCCCGGGGCCCTGCCACCGAGGAGTTTTTTGACGACCTCAGCGACCTCAGCCCCAGAGATGGGCGAGACCGCCACGGGGTCCCCAGACTCTGCCTCCTCAAAGGAAGACGTGCTGGTGGGATTGAGGAGGTCTTCGAAGTATTCCCTCCACCGACCCAAGACGTCCCCAGTCGAGGTCAGCAGCACACCGTCCCCACTGAACACAGTGTTGATAGTGCACTGCTTCCCCTGCCTGAGCCGCCGCATGGTGGTCCAGAACCTCCTCGCAGCCGTTCGAAAGTCGCTCTCCATGGCCCGAGTTTTTGCCTCCGCAACCATTCTGCTTGGCATGTCGATACCATGATTTTTTTGGGGGGGATTTTGATTCACTGCTTCTCATTTAGAGGAAGAGAAAGAAGAAGCTCTGCTCATCTGATTTATGAGACTGTTACTAAACATCGAAATGAGCGCTGATTGGATCGCACATTGATGAAGCAAATTCCGCTATGGAAAGAAGAATGTGCTGCACCAGTCACACATTTACATGTCATTAACATAAGACACATCCTCATTAATGCAGCTGTGGTGATTTTTATGTTCCATTGAACCTAACAAGGGCTTGCCTCACAAAGCAGGTTAACCTCAGATGTTAGTGATGTCAGACAACTCAAAAAACGTCTAGTTACCATCTGGTGTTCAACATTTTGGGATATATACAATAAGCACACGTATTCTCAGAATGAGGAGACCAATATCATCTCAATCAATCTCATGTCTGTGCATTAACTCTGGAGCTGGAAATAGGGTGAAGTCTGTCTAGCTAAGCATGAAGACTGGAGGCAGAGGGAAATGGCTAGCAAGTCCAAAATGTAAAAAATCCCCACCTCTGTTCAGTCATCACAGTGAGGTTTGGTACCCCCATGCCTGGTCGGCGGTTTGATCCCCTCCAGTGTGCATGTCAAAGTGTCCTTGGGCAAGATACTGAACTCCTGAAGGCTGTGCATCGGTGTGTAAATGCATATGAATGGTTAGCTCTTCAAACTGATGAGCAGTTGGCACCTTGCATGGCAGCCAATGCCGTCAGTGTATGAATGTCTGTGAATGGTCGAGTTGGTCGGAAGACTAGAAAGGCGCTATATACAGATGTAGCAACTTAAAAGTTCCTGTGTTTCCGTGACGGGACCATGACGGGGCCGTGACTGGTCCTTGACAGGTCCTTGAAAGGTCCTTGGCTGGCCCGTGACCGAAATGTAATCCCCCGCGATGACGTAGTCAGTGAGGGCCCGACTGGAAACACCCCTAAGCAGTCTGTGTGAAAACCAGCTGCAATGCCTCATTTGTCCACAGGGTGAAGCAGTGATGTTCCGCTCTCACCGTAGACTGTCTAAACTAAGACACATCTGAACAGATAAGCTGGGGTGAGCGGGTGACCCGATCAGCTGAGACAGAGCACAATCATGGATGTGGTTAGTGGTGCAAAGGATCATCATGATCCGTTCATATCGCCCCCCACAGCACAAAGTATTCCGCGGATCGGTTGATGGGAAAAAAACAGTTGTGATAAGATAAGACTGAGCCACCGCTGCAGCCGCAGCTCCATGTCACGCACAACAACATCATGCCAACATAAACTTGTTATTAAAGAAAACTCCGCCCGTAACTGTTTTTTAAGAGTTATATCTGTGTGATGCTTTCTGAAGCCCGCAGTATGAAACACGTTCGATTTCTGAATATTCCTCTGAACGCCATAGTGGCCATATTGATAGTACAGTATACTGTACAGTATGATGGATACTGATGTCCAGCTGTGGCTTTCACTACATGCAGATTAAGAGGGAGCGACAGAGAGAGAGAGTGCGCAAGAGAAGAGCTTCAGTAATTATGTACAGTGAGGACAGAATAACCTAGATGTTGTTGATTTGGTAAACAGTTAACCAATAATAAATAAAATATATCATAACATTAATGTGACTTGTCGAAAGCTGGGCGTCAAACGTCAAATTAAGCACAATACGACCGTTTGGGTTTTTGTTTTGTAAATAACTTCGTTTGCATTAAAACCTCAGGTCTCTCAGACTTCTCCTAAATATATGTATGTATATGTAAATATATACTGCAAACTTTATTAAAACCAAACTAACTTGACTTATTTCGCACTTGATTCACCCGTAATTCTTTCCATTTACGCTTTACGCCATTTAGCCTATGGTCACTGTTTAAATCAACAACATCTAGGCAATTCTGTCCTCACTGTACATAATTACTAAAGCGTCCTTTGCATCACTAGCCACATGATGGTCTGTCCTGCATTTTCCGCTCTGATTTGTGTGACACGTGGGGGGAAAAAGGCCCATCAAGTGCAAGCAAAAGGTTGATACCTACATAACAAAGGGCTTCCAAAGGGCTGTTAATCACCAGGTATTCTCCCTCTTTAAATGGCGTCTCACAACGATCAAACTGTGATCAAATATTCAATAGGAGGTATTATTGCTGTTATTGTTATTCTTCAATTCTTTTTGCAAATTTTTAAGGGATAGTTTGTTGTTTACATGCAGATGAGCGAGAGAGAGTGCGCGAGCACAAGAGAAGAGACGCTCCTGTAATTATGTAAAGACTAGTGGTGGCTATAGATACTGTAGAAGGCTGGAACAGCTTTGTGAATAGATTAATGGTGATATTTTTTTTTATCGCCTGATAAGAGTCTCACGTTAACGCAGCACGTTAACGCAGATAACGGCCCACCACGAGTAAAGACAGAACAGACTAGATGTTGTTGATTTGGTGAATGGTGACATGTTAGATATAAACACCTTCAATTTAATTTCAATTCATGAACACGCTCAAATCATACGGCTACTGTATAGTATGCAGTAGTCAAACCAGCTGCATTTTCCGCTCTGTGATCTGTGACACTGGGAGACCAAAAAGCCCATTACTGTAAGTGCGAACGAAAGGTTGAGCAACGAGAATGCTAACGAGGTGTGTAAGCTACGTCATCTCCAGGTAGAACAACTGTAAAAAAGTTCTGTGAGAGAAGCGCCATCTCCTGGTCATACCCTGTAATTACATGAATGGGTGGAGTTACAGTAAAAAATAGACACGCCCAGGAGAAGGAGAGGGGGTCACTCCGGTCACGGGACTTGGCAGGCAGCCGGCTGGAAATCAGCTGAAAGACGGCTGCCATTCAGCCGGCTTTCAGCTTGAACAGGAACTTTTAAGTTGCTACTACTGTAGGTACATTTGCTAATAAACCAAAAGCGCTTCCACTACACAGTAGCACAGTAGAAAATTAATGTAGTCATTTTTAGTTTGTTAGTATACTTTTTGTGGTTTAAAAATATTTTTTGAGTGCATGCTTGGGCCACCAATCAGAAACTGTCTCTGAAACTGAGACTATCTGGGTGGTTTCATCTATGAGCTTTTAAATCTGTGTCTGACTCGCAATTTACGCTGCAATACAGTGACATGAAGAAGTTTAATTTGGTTTGTGTCCGATGGTTTGAGAGAGAGAGCAGAAGCAAGAGAGCTTTGCTCAAATGACATAGAATAGGTGGGGCAGCCAGTGGTGGGGTACCCAGGGTGGTGCAAGGGTGGTGACAGGAATCCCAGACTGCAGATGTGAAGACAAACAGAGCTGTGACGTGGATCTGTTTTCGGTTGATGCACTCTGTCTACTACTCTGAATGATGCAGCTGAAGTTGCAGATCTTAGAGTCCACGTTGAGCTGTGTCTCTGTGAACAAAATACAGCAGTATACACTGTGATATGTAGCAATAAGCTACTCACTCAGTGGTGCATGTTTTAAATGCAGTACAATGTTGATTTATAGGCATTAACCAAGGAATCTTGCAGGTGATGCAGGTCATTCTAATTACTCAAGCACTTGTGATTATAACATGAAGATCTTTAATTAATATTCAGCAATAAATTATTTTCTGTTCCATCTCTAGGGCTCAAGGAGAGAGAGAGAGAGAAAAGAGAGAGAGAATGAAGGAGAGGTAGACAGAAGAGCTTAAATGCTCTCTCTGCAAAAATAAAATATATGTATATATATATATATAGATATAGTATATATTATAGATATATATATATATATATATATATATATATATACTGTCAACTGCAAGACATTATTGTTATCTGTTAATGAAGACCGTATAGGACAGACAGAAAGAGATGGAAGAAGCTGTAAAGTTAAAAGCCCAACACTGTAAGAAAAGATACACCATATCTACTCAATAAAATGAGGCAACAGATTACAAGCAATATTATTAATTATATTTCACAATGTTTGGTATTGAGTAAATATTAATTAAATTAGATCGTTAATAGTTTTTATATGAGTAGATTTGAATAGAAAACAGTACAGAATTAATTAAAACCTAAACAAAAATATTGGGTTGATTTGAAAAAAAGGAACTCCCTAATGTGTAAATAGTACTAATATAAATTAATTTAATCTGAGTTTTAACATGTAAACCTGAGCATATTGTGCTAACAAACCGTTGTAACAGTTTTAAACTTGTGAGAACAAACCACTAGTTCGTTTCAAAACCATTTAACCATTTAATCAAAACAACTATTCGATATTCCAACTGTCAAGGTTGCAGGGGAATATGAACTGTTGCTCCCTCCTTGCAGTTCCTCCAGCCTTTTGAGGTTGAAGTAGCTTCCTCAGCACATCACTGGGAAATATGCCTCATCCTTTTACTTGAATGCAAAGGTGGGTTTCTTACTGCCAGTGATCCCTCGGATTCTCCTGAGAAATCTGGCACTCACTGCGTTGCCCGCAAGGCTGTCAACCAAGGCAGTGTAATGGTGGCTCCTGCATTTGGATGCAAATTTTACAATGACAAAGTCACCAACTACCAGATCTGAGACATCTGGTTCACTTCTTTCATCGCTGGAGCTCTCATGCTCAGAAGTATCATCAAATGGGATGGCAACATCACTCTCCTCAGAGCTGCTTTCCACTGCCATTTTTGTCTGAGTTTGTTTCCTTTTCAGCTTTCCTTGCTCTTTGATGGTTCTTTCTTTTTATTTTTCCTCTCTTCAAGGGCACGTTCGATTGCCTGCTTTTCAGGTGTATCAGTCAGGATTCTTGTCTTCACACGCTTTCAGTTCGTTTGTTTCCTGGGCTGCTGACTTTTGGGTAAAGGTTGAATCTGAGTAGGAGGCACATATCCAGCATGGTTGCGGTGTGAATCTGTGTCACTTGGTGAAGCACATGCATGTGCAGGGCCTGGTGAAGGTAGCAAGGCAGAAAGGGAGGTTGAAACTATGGGTGCATCACCTGTCCGACACCATGGATATTCCGTGGTGTCACTGCTGACATGAAAGCATCATTCACACACACATTTGGTATATGCTGGCTGTTTTGCCTGGGTTGGATCTCATCCAACCATCAACAGCTCTCTTGTAATTCAGGAGCCTCTGATGTCTTATGCTGTATTATTTATTGACACTTGACCAAGGAGAACTAGAGACACTTTCAAAGTACACCTGAAGTGCTTGAGTCGGTCTCACATTCTGACGAACTTGTGATGGTGCATATACTTTAAACCCAAAGATCACACCCCAAATACTATATGCCCCAGAATTAGTCAAAGAGAATGTCTTTACTCTTGGAGGTGTTATTGTCAACATATTCTAGTCTGGGGACACAGATGTCCGCTTACGCAAATTGGAACGGCAACAACAAGCTATCTATTATGACTAGGAAGGCAGCAACAGGTCTCTTCGACCCTGGCCACCACAGTGTTGAGATATGGTGGTACCCAGTCTAAGACAAACAATTAATACTGCAGAGGACCACAAGACTCACACGTGGCCTCAAGTAACCTAAGGATAGAAAATTCCATAACAATCCCCTCTTATTGATCATAAGATCAATACTAACTACCGAATAATAATTACCAAGTTTAGAGACCACCAGGGAGTACAGTCAGAATGGGATTGACACAAACATTATAAAACATTCATAATCACACAGAATTATTTAAAAGGCCATCCATAAAAATCATCTTTTAAACAAAGCAGTCGGTTTAGATTAATTCATACAATCAGGCATTGAGACGATTCTCCAGGACTTTAGACAGAGATTCAAGCTCCTGTTGAGTTACATACATACCGTACCAAGGCAAGAGGAAGCTCGCTATCTTTTGAGATGTTGAGATTTCTCTTTTATATTTATGTAGAGGCGGGTATAATGAAGCAATCTCAGCGGATTTCACTTCCCTGATCAAGGGAATTAGGTATGCTAAATAGCAGACGCCATGAAACAACTCATAGGGCATGCAGCGATAAGCTTTATCTCCACAGACTAGATACACTCTCTCAGGTAACGACGACTGTCTCAGAGTGACATTTGCTACTGTTTTACAACTGCTTTGTCCTAAATTATCAGGTCCGTCTCCTACTCCCTGAAAACACAAGGAAACATTCTGCAGTTCATGGGTGAACACCGGAGGCACATAAGTTGAGCAATCACGTTGTGAAATTCGCTCCGTCTGTTGTGGCACTGAGCAGTTACGTTTCTGTATCTGAACTGACTCTATGGACCTAACACCGGACCACGGCTGCACAGAAACTAAGGCCTCCACCATTAAAGATGCAATATATGGTTGGGGAACACACACCTGACCTCCAAGAGGTTTTGAACAGTTTGTTTGGGACAAAACTATTTAAACTCTATATTCAAAACCTAATTTCACATACATCTGTATATGAATAATGCGAAAAAGTGTAGTATAATTGAAACCGCTCGGTAGGTACTGTTCATTAACTGTTTTAGCAACGTATAAGGCAATTTCGGCATTATGTGAATACTTTGCAGAATCTACAGGGTAGGCAGGAGTATAGCACTCATCTGCTTCATCTTCAAATCTCATGCCCAAATTATTCCAATTGAACATTTCATAATCCGTTCTAGTGAATGGAATTGGATGAGACATTGGTGAGTGTATGGACGAAGGCATATTTTGACATAGCCAACAGTTACTGAGATTACGATCGCGAGCATAATCAACCATTAGACTGAGGGCCGAATTTGTTTTTTGCACTAGAGTTTGAGAAACTTCACCTGTACCTCCATCACGCCTTGTTGATTTAGGTTTGGCTGCCTCAAGTGTATTTATGGAAGAAAAATGACCAGCATAGAGAAACCTATCACCTTCATCCGCTTTTTTCTCATCAGAGGTTTTACAGCTGTGCGCCTCCCCTGGGAAATCTTGGTAATTAACATTCCACAATTTACAATCTGGGTCATTTTCCAATTGCAGTTTGGTGAAACACCACAGCTCCAGAGGTTCAATCATAGATACTGTAGGTGTGAATGTTACCTTCATTAACCTGGATGCACCCAACTCCGTCTTAATCAGAGCTTTATCATGCGATTTCCACGACCATTTACCTTGGGAGCAAACTAAGGGGTGAGCATCATAACAATCATTCTCATCACATCTGTCAATTGGACATTCAAACACAATAGGCTTGACAGTTTGTTTAGTTCGTAAGAGAGCTGGAAATACAAATGTATCAGTCTTTTCAAGCACTTTTCCTTTAAGTTCTCTTGTAGCAACATCATCAACTTGTGTTTTTGCTATGTCAAGACTCACGTTGCTGCAGCTTCGACAGGAACCTGTCAAACTGTTCTCACGTTCAGAGGTGAGCTCAGTGTTCGTCTTTCCAAGAACACTCAGCAAAGAACGGCCCTCTTTTTGGGGTGAGGGGTCAATGACACCGACTGTGTCCTGTGCAGGAAAGCCTCCCTGCTCTTTGCTTTGCGGAGTCGGAGAGCCGTCCCGCTCCCCACGATCCAGAAAGCCCCGATCAGCTCCTTGTCCAAGCCTGGACAGTAGGAGGAAGACGAAAAGTAACCTCCCGGTTACTCGCCAGGGTTCAGCAGTCTTTCGCCAGCGGTTGGTGGAGCCAACCTGCATCTTGTGGCGTGAACCCATTCTGCTCTGCCCTCGACTTTTAGGGCAGTCCTAGTTGTCAGCAACACCTGGTAGGGACCTTTCCACCTGGGAGACAAAGACACTTTTTCCAGACATTTGATTAATACAAAATCTCCTTCCTTAAAAGGATGAATTGGCTCCTCAGAGGGCTTTGGGAGCCTGTCAGCTACCTGAAAATGATATTTTCTCTAAATTTCAGTTAGTCTTTTTACATATTCAGTCATAAACTCATCCGTCCAAAGCAGAGAGGTTTTGTGCGGTGTCAAAGGGGGACTCATCCCTGTGGACATTGGTCTCCCCATTGACACCTCATGAGGACTTAGTCCTGTTGTTGCGCTTGGTGCGCTTCGGATGGAATACAACACAATAGGCAGTGCATCAGGCCATTTTAGGCCTGTTGTCAGCACTGTTTTGGTCAACCGATCTTTGATAGTTGCATTGATTCTCTCAACTTGACCAGAACTTTGTGGGTGATATGGAACATGTAACTGCCACTTGAACCCTAAGATATCTGACAGACCCTGCGTTATTCTTGATACAAAAGCCGGACCTCTGTCACTATCTATTCCCTGTGGCACTCCAAACCTAGGGATCACCTCTTTTAGCAGACACTTAACAACTGTTTAAGCGTCTTCTTTCCTTGTCCCGAAAGCCTCAACCCATTTTGAGAATCGATCTGTCACAACTAACAAATATTTGTAGCCTTGACAACTTGGCATATGTACAAAGTCTATTTTCAAATTTACAAAGGGACCTGTTGGAGGTTCCAGATGGTCATGCTTCACTGTGCTATTCTTCTTTCTGTTCTGTTGACACGTCATACAAGTGTTTGTGAGACTTGTGTAATGCCTGGTGCAAACCATTGTGAACGAATAACATCATTTATCACCCCTCTTCCAACATGTGTTGGTCCATGTGCCACACGTGCCAAGACATGTAGGAGAGCTCTTGGGCAAACTGGTCGCCCATCCGGGTGGAGCCAAAAGCCAGACTCAGAATCAACTGCACAACCTTTACGCAACCAAAGACTTCTCTCCCTGTCATCAGCGTAATTTTGCATTTTCACGACATCATTAGCGGAAGGTACTGGAATTGGATTGATGTGTTGTGTGGAAGTATATTGATGGACCATGGAGGAGGAGGAAAGTGTGGCTTGTTTGGCTGCAGTATCAGCCATTGCATTTCCTCGTGAAACAGGATCATTTCCTTTAGTGTGGGCTGCACATTTTACAATCGCAAGCTGTGACGGGCGCAAAATAGCCTCTAATAGATCATTTACCAACGTGTGATGCTGTAATGGCTTACCAGAGGATGAGACAAAACCTCTAATTTTCCATAATTGTCCAGAGTCATGCGCAGCGCTGAATGCGTATCGCGAGTCAGTGTAGATAGTGGCAACTTTACCAGAAGCAAGTATGCAGGCTCTACTAAGAGCATACAGCTCAGCTGCTTGGGCTAAAGTCCCATGAGGCAAAGATCCTGCTTCAATGACTTCAGAATCATTTACTACTGCATAACCAGCCAAATGTACGTTGCCAGATGGTCTGCTAGCCGAACCATCAGTATAAAGAACCATATCAGAATTTGGTATCGGTGTTTGCAGCAGATCTGGTCTCGGAGATGTGCACATTTCAATAAGGGCGATACAGTCATGCTCATCATCTGTATCTATCAATGGTAGCAGAGTAGCTGGATTTATTGGAGGTGAGCGCTTTAAAGCTATGTGGGGACTTGAAAGAATTATAGCCTCGTAACCTGAGCGACGAGCTGCCGTCATGTGTTGTGTTGCAGATGTGTTCAAAATGTGTAATACTGCATGTGGAACATGCACGACACAGTCATGAGCCAGTACAATGGGAGAAGATTTGTCGATCAAAATGGCAACAGCGGCCACTGCTCTTAGACAACCTGGCATACCTGGGAACTACAGGGGTCAGTCTAGAGGAGTAGTATGCAACGGGACGATAATGAGAACCATGTTTCTGTACCAGAATGCCAGTGGCGAAGCCATCTCTCTCATGCACATGTAGATGGAACGGCTGATGATAGTCAGGCAAACCCAACGCTGGAGCCATTGTGAGAGCATTTTTCAGATCTTGAAAGGCTTTGTGCATTTCCTCAGTCCACTGTACCACGGGTGGAGCTGATTGCAGTGTGGCGGCTCGCAAAACAGAGTCCATAGTTGCATATTCAAAAATCCAGTGTCTGCAGTAATTAGTCATCCCCAGAAAAGAGAGCATCTGTTTCTTGGTTGTGGGGGGAGGCATGTTAACTAGCAGTTTCACCCTCTCCGGTGACAAAAGGCGTTGTCCATCCTTCAGAACATGACCCAAATACGTCACCTCTGGTCGACAGAATTGCAATTTTGCCAGCGACGCTCTGTGACCACACTCGGCCAGTCTCTGTAGCAGCAAGATAGAGTCTGTGTGGCAAGCTTCTTTTGATGGAGAAGCTATTAGGAGGTCATCAGCGTACTGCAAGAGAGTGGAGCCACCTGGCAGGTGGAGCCCATCTAGATCTCTTTTTACCGCCGCTGCATACACCGTGGGATTCTCGACAAAACCCTGCGGCAACCATCGCCAAGTGTATTGCTTACCCTTGAATGTGAATGCAAACAGATACTGGCTATCATGATGCAACGGTATCGAAAAAAAAATGTAGAACTCAGATCAACGACTGTGTCGTGCGTGGAATTAAGTGGTAAAGAAGCTAAAATCTAATTGGTGTCAGGCCCAATTGGAGCTGCAGGTACCACTATATTATTAATCGCTTGCAGGTCCTGCACGAACCGCCATTCATCAGGGCGATTTGCTTTGGGAATTGGTAAAATGGGAGTGTTACATGAGCTGGTGGTTTGAACTAGCACGTCTTGATCCAATAGAGACTGAATAACACTTTTAATTCCTACTACAGCTCTGTGAGGCAAACTGTATTGTCTAATCATAGGTAGCTTAGCATGAGGCTTAAGTGTGACTTTATGTGGCAGAGCCGAATTTACAAAACCCACATGATTTTTATGTTTAGCCCACAAAATAGAACCTCAGACAATTCAGAAGGAGGTCCATACTGTGTGGGAAGAGGCGGCTGATGAGTAACAAATGTCATGACATCGGTAATTGCATATGTTCATCTAAGGACGACATATACAATGCCTCCCCTAAATATGTTACTGTTTGGTGTTGAGAAGCTGGTACAGCTTCTCTCAATGCCTGGCACTGAGCCACCATGTGTCCAAGGTGTTTTAGCTCACAGCCAGGTGTGACGGCCACAACGATATGTGGACATGAATTTTCAACATTAAACAACCTCTGCTGTTCACTAGATAGTTGGACTGGTATGGCACATCCCTGCGGACCAACAAACAAACATTGTTCACATTCTAACCCCTCTTGTTTATTTAAGAACTTCGACACCAATTGTGTATACTGCTCAAAAGGGTTAAATGCTGCAGTACAATGACAATGCAAAAGAGGCCTCATTGTAGACATCAATGTTGCACATGCCGGAGATGATTTGGCGATTTTCTGAATATCTGAAACAGTGAAACTGGGAAGCATATTAAAACCTATCAATTCTCAGCAAACTTTCTGCCGTACTCTGCAAAAACTGAAATGCTAGAGCGGCTTTTTCATCAGGGAGGGCCAAAAACAATCCATCCGGGGTGCACTGAATAGTAGCATGCAGTTTACAAAGCAGATCCCTCCCCATGAGATTAATTGGGCTTTTATCAGATATCAGAAAAGAATGCATCACTTCAGAGCCTTCAACAGTTATTTTAGTCCTCTTAGATAACGGTTCCACAATGGGAACCCCGGAAACGCCTACAGTGGTGATAAAGTTGGATGTAGGTGTGCATACATGCTCTGCAGTTTTTACAGTAGAAATAGTTGCCCCACTATCTACCAAAATTTCAACGGTATTTCCATTCACTAGAACGGGCATTATCGGGTCTTCGGCAGGATTACTAGAAAGTTGAATAGTTGCAGCTTGAATATGAAATGGTTGTTCTGATCCCGCCCCTCCATGGCCTCCCTATGCTTGATTGTAAAATGTTGGCTGCGTGTAAGCAGCTTGTGTGGGTGGGGCTGGAAGAGCAGGAAATGACGTAGTTGCTTGTGGAGCGGGTAGAGCCGGAAATGATGTAGTAGCTTTGGTTACTGGGTCAGTTCCGACGACGACCGTTCCTATTGATAATTACTGTGTTCTAGTGTTGACCACCTTCCTGTGGCGCATACTGCATCATCTGCTTTAGGCTGGAGGCAGGTTTATTAAGAGAGAAAACCTCATTCCTGTACAAAGCCTTTGTTCATAGTTGCCTTTCAGTCTTGGGTATGTCAAATAATGACAGTATACAAGCAGCTGCCACATTTGGTTTTAGATTCTACAGAAACTCTCCACAGCGAAAATTCATATTCATCTTGTTCTATTCCAGCATTAATATCCTACTTTGTGTAAATCACGGTGTGAATTCAGGCGTAGACTATTTTGCTGCTGGATGCAACAAACTACTTTTGAGAAATCAATACATTTTGTATGTAAATGGTAAATGGACTGTACTTATATAGCGCCTTTCTAGTCTTCTGACCACTCAAAGCGCTCTACACTACATATCTCATTCACCCCATTCACACACTGATGGCATTGGCTACCATGTAAGGTGCCAACTGCTCATCAGTTTGCGGATGGCACAGCCTTCGGGAGCAATTTGGGGTTCAGTGTCTTGCCCAAGGACACTTCGACATGCAGACCGCAGGAGCCGGGGATCGAACCGCCGATCATCTGATTAGTGGACGACCCGCTCTGCATGTGAGCCACAGCTGCCTGTGAGCCACAGCCGCCCCAATGTATTTGGTTATTGCATTTTTTACTTCAACATTTAACCAATAAATCAAAGTTTTGGGTGAGGCCATTACCCACCCTCAGCTGCTCAGGGAAAACAAACTCATCTTAACACAAGATCCACTCAGTTCTACGAGTGAACTGGATTAAGTGTTTTTCTGGTATTCTTCCATGAACTCAGAAGTCCATGGTTTTCAAACTACTATGTTGTCAATCATTATTTTTACAAGCATTTATTGAAGATGTCTGTGACACTTCAGAGGCAGGGGGAAAGTTGTTTTCCTATGTGCCTCTGTGTTTCTGGTCTGCCTAATCGAGTGTAACATCAGATTTAGGCATTTATGTAGTAGCGTAAACAAAGTGTGCTTTTAAGTAGAGTCAGTTTGATTTTTTAGCTTGACATATACAGTTATTTCTATTATTATTTGAGCACAAACTGCACAATTATCGATTCATAATGAGCACCATGATTGGAGTTAATGTTGATTCTGAGTTGATTTAAAGTGTGTGAAACATATTCATCAAGTTGAAACATGTGTTAATCAAGTTTAAAGAAGATTGTACTACACCAAAATAGTATGCGATGATTGTTACAATACTTAACTTCAAACACTTGAAACATTTTTTCTTTGCAGTAGAAATAACCTATATCCTATGACAATTTGAGTAAAAAGGTTACTTTTTAAATGAAGTTGAACAGAGCTATCTTTAACAGTATAATCCTTGAAGAGGAAGAGCAGAGATGTTGTTTTGTTTTGGCTTTACAATCGGCACTTCCTCGTCACTAAGGTCTGTGTAAGGCTCCTCCTCTCTGGGTCTGGCTCCTTCTCCTTCTAAATCTGACTCATTAGACTGTCTGCTGTCTTCCTTCTCCTGTCTGTGCATAATCTTGACTTTCCTTTCTAATTCACTACTGTAGCTGTTAGTAGCAAAAGTTCATCCTCTGCCTTAGTTTGTGATGTGCTTGGTTGTTCATCTACAGTATCATTGCATTGCAAGAGGGCCTTGTATTTAAAAGTTGCAGAAAGACGAAGAGCGCTTTTCCATTGTTTTTTGTTGTTCCGACAGTGTTATCCTGACCTTGGCTAAAATACTCAACAAATCATGGGGAGCGGGAATCTTGGCTTGGTGCTTTGCCCAGCCATACATCATAGCTTTTGCACAATTTTCCAAATTATCAACATGTCGCTGCTTTATCTTAGCCATTTCTAAAGCTCTAGTTTGCAACTTAGCTTCTAGTACTTGCATTGACACATTTGGCACCTAGATCAGTTACCTTTTTTAAATCATCCGGTCCAATCTCGCAGCTTTTGTCATGCACTCTCACACCACATATTTCACGGGCCACAGTCAACCACACTTGCATACACTCATTCATGTATCTGAAGTCCCAGGATGGATTTCCAACACTAGAGTTAACATTCATCTCAGCCATTTGCAGCTTCTCTCTCGAATGCTCCCTCATACGGCCACATGCCATTCGTCCATTCACACATAAGAGAAGTGAACGGAAACACGAAATCCCATCCTTTCAGTCTACCGATGAGTCCAGCTGGCGCATGCAGCAAAAACATTGCTTTGAATTGTGATATCTGGTCAGATGTGTATGTGTGTGTGCCTGCTCCGGCATGCTGCGTATCAATGACAGGTTGACCATTTAGCTTCACATTACTTCTTTGATCTTCTACAGAAACATGTTTTGTCTTTGACTTAGCTTTTGCTGAGTCAGTTTGCATGATTTCAGGTTTGTCTACTGCTTTGGACAGATCATTACCCATTTTCGCTTGCACAGTAGGACATTACACATACAGACAAACAGATTTCAAACCACAATACAGCAGCATCAAAAGTCAGTCTCCACACCTTTCTAACTACAGCAGTGGTGATCTGAGGTGAAAGGATGAAAAATGTACTTCTTTTTCTCTCCCAGTGTATACAATCAACGTTTCCCAAAGGACACAGAGCAGATCCCCGATCTTGATTCAAACGAGGGTGTATTCAACCTCCCCCGAAAATGTCTTTTCTATAGTTTAACCCTCAGGTGGGTCTCTCTGTGCCGAGTGCAGCCCTGAAACTGCCCCGGAAACAGCCACATGGTGGCCATGCAGTGGGTCATAAACCCAACCTGCCCCCCATCAGATCCACACACTGTACACTGCTCTGTAATCTTTTTCTCTGTAATCCTTTTATTTTTTAAAGTCGTTTTTTTACACCATTGTCAGCTTTCTTGATTTCTCACTTTAAATCAATATGCCGAATTGAACATCTAACTGGGACGTTTGTATGACACATACGTTCCAAACAATTGTCCCCAAGACACTGAAGCTCCTGACCCCCTGGTGGGTATTAGATGTTTTTATATTCCAGGCAGATTAAATAAGCACATAGTTTTTTTATGATTTCGTCAAACGCAGACATGGTAAGGCATAGTAATAAAACTTTGCACTTACCACGTCTTTGTTCTGTTGAAATCCTGTTTGTGACGCCAATTGTTGTGGAGAAATTGCTGAAGTCAAAGGTCAATGGTGAGGTCAAGAGGGAAGAAAGTGTTCAGGAGTCTCTGATGTCTTATGCTGTATTATTTATTGACGCTTGGCCAAGGAGAACTAGAGACACTCTCAAAGTACACCTGAAGTGCTTGAGTCGGTCTCGCATTCTGATGAACTCATGCTGGTGGTCACACTTTAAGCCCTCATAGATGACGCCACAAATACTTTACGCCCAAAATAGTCAAAGGGAATGCATTTACCCATGTTCGTGTTCACCTTCAACACATTCTAGTTTGGAGACACTGTTGTCTGTTCATGCTAATGGAACGTCAACAGTTAGCTATCTATTATGTCTTGGAATGCAGCAACAGGCCTCCTCGACCCTGGACACCACAGTGTTGAGATATGGTGGCACCCAGTCAAAGACAAACAATTAATACTGCCGAGGACCACAAGGCTCACACGTGACCTCGTGTAACCCAAAAAGAGAAAATTCCATAGCAATAGCCATTATTTTGTTTATAGTTGACTTCCAGTCGTTGGTGCTCAAGTCAAGGACTGATAGTTTGTAAGCGGCTTGAACATTCGGTCTTAGATTTTGCACAAAAATTCGCACCATGAGACATTCATGTTCATCTCGCTTTATTCCAGCATTAATATCCCATGTTTGAATGAATCTCTGAATGAATTCTGGCACTGACTCTCTTGCTTTTTGAACACAGTGAATTACCTTTGAAAAGTCAGCACGCTTTCGTGCACATTTGGTTATTGCATTTTTTGGTTCCACATTTAACCAATCAGTCAAGGTTTTGTTTGGGGGCCACTGGCCACCCTCAACAGCTTCAGGGAAAACAAACTCATCTTTACACATGATCCATTCGGTTTTGTATGTAAATCGGACCAATTGTTGAACATCAGGTATCAGACAGCTATAAACCGTACATACTTGTCCTAGCCATATCCAATATTCATCTGGGCTTGTAATTGGATTGGGAGCTCTGCTTGTCATATCTATGATTTCAGAAGGAGTCCATGGTTTACAGACTGCTGTGCTGCCAATCATTATTTTAGGAGCATTTATTATGATTTCAGGTTTGTCTACTGCTTTGGACAGATCATTACCCATTTTCGCTTGCACAGTAGGACATTACACATACAAACAGATTTCAAACCACAATACAGCAGCATCAAAGGTCAGTCTCCACACCTTTCTAACTACAGCAGTGGTGATCTGAGGTGAAAGGATGAAAAATGTACTTCTTTTTTTCTCCCAGTGTATACAATCAACGTTTGAGCAAGGACACAGAGCAGATCCCCGATCTTGATTCAAACGAGGGTGTATTCAAACTCCCCCGAAAATGTCTTTTCTATAGTTTAAACCTCAGGTGGGTTTCTCTGTGCCGAGTGCAGCCCTGAAACTGCCCCGGAATCAGCCACATGGTGGCAATGCAGTGGGTCATAACCCCAACCTGCCCCCCATCAGATCCACACACTGTACACTGCTCTGTAATCTTTTTCTCTGTAATCCTTTTATTTTTTAAAGTTGTTTTTTTACACCATTGTCAGCTTTCTTGATTTCTCACTTTAAATCAATATGTCGAATTGAACATCTAACTGGGATGTTTGTATGACACATACGTTCCAAACAATTGTCCCCAAGACACTGAAGCTCCTGACCCCCTGGTGGGGATTAGATGTTTTTATATTCCAGGCAGATTAAATAAGCACATAGTTTTTTATGATTTCGTCAAACGCAGACATGGTAAGGCATAGTAATAAAACTTTGCACTTACCACGTCTTTGTTCTGTTGAAATCCTGTTTGTGACGCCAATTGTTGTGGAGAAATTGCTGAAGTCAAAGGTCAATGGTGAGGTCAAGAGGGAAGAAAGTGTTCAGGAGCCTCTGATGTCTTATGCTGTATTATTTATTGACACTTGGCCAAGGAGAACTAGAGACACTCTCAAAGTACACCTGAAGTGCTTGAGTCGGTCTCACATTCTGACGAACTTGTGATGGTGCATATACTTTAAACCCAAAGATCACACCCCAAATACTATACGCCCCAGAATTAGTCGAAGAGAATGTCTTTACTCTTGGAGGTGTTCTTGTCAACATATTCTAGTCTGGGGACACAGATGTCCGCTTACGCAGATTGGAACGGCAACAACAAGCTATCTATTATGACTAGGAAGGCAGCAACAGGCCTCTTCGACCCTGGCCACCACAGTGTTGAGATATGGTGGCACCTAGTCAAAGACAAACAATTAATACTGCCGAGGACCACAAGACTCACACGTGGCCTCAAGTAACCTAAGGATAGAAAATTCCATAACAATAACAATACCATTTGTTTTTGCTATGTCCGAAGCCTTCAGTGAAATGTGGGCATGGTTATCCAAGATTAGCAGCAGTGGCAGGTCAGAGGAGCACTTAGTTTGCTGAACCAGATGTTCAAGGAACTCAACGAAGGTGTTTTCATTGATCCAGCCTGATCTGGTACCAATTGAACCTGGAGGTGCTCCTGTAATGAAGTGGTCTTTGTATCTAACCCTTGGGAAGATGAACATGGGAGGCTGTAGCCCTTCCCAAAGATGTCGCTTTAGGTATACGGCAGGAGAGATGGTGGCATGCCATAGAATTCTTGAACCAATCTTTAAAAAAAAGTAATGGTACTGTATTGAACTACACAAAATAAATGAGTATATGCCAACCTACTGAGTCATGTTTTTTCTTGCACATCCTACCAGCTAAACCTTTCTTTCTTGAGTTTCTGGGGGTAGGAATATTGTTTCCTTCGGTCAATTCCAATGCCAGTTCACGGCATTTCTTTGGAGTTAGGCCTAGGTCTCTGGAGTTAGAACTGCTCTGCGAGCTTCTTGATATGGTCTGCTAGCTCCTTCTCCACCTCCTCTGAGAAGACTCTCTTTGTTTCTACTGTTCCACTGTGCCCTACTGTTTTTACTTCCTTTGCCTCCCTCTTTTTCATGTACCTCCTCAATGTTGACCTGTCAATATTTCTCTCTTTTGCCACTGATCTGATGGACTTTCCACCCTTGACATCATTGGCTGCTCTCTCCGTCTCTTCAAGAGGTGTTGAGCCCCAGCTTGTTTTCCTCTTGTAGGTTCTAGGTATGATACCTTTTCTACAATGAACATATGACAAACACACAAAACCAGTAAACTCAACTGAAATACAATTTTATATGTCAGAGACTAAATTTCAGTGCCTTGTGTTGTGGTAAGTTGAACCACTGGCTAAATTTACCCCATGGCCTTTGGCTCACTTTGCCCCATAGCCACAATTTTGGGGAGAACGGGCTAGCTTAGAAATTCAGGCTAATCTTTAGTGAAGTGATTAACATGATTTTATAAGTTAGCAAATCACCAACATGTATAATATATAATTTTAGACCTGGATAAATTTGCTTCGACATAACAGTCATTTTACCTCATATGCAGAAAATTTACTTTGACAAGCAAAAAAACATTTTTTTGCGTAAAAAAAAAAACCCACTTCTCCCATGTGCTTCTCTGCATCACAGCAAGATGGAAATGATGGGGGCTTCCCGAATTTATGGTCACATGACAAAACATGTGCACGGTTACCTAGATACAAGGGGTGGGTCAACTTACCTCACTGTCCCCTATTGTTTAGCTGTAAAATGTTAAGCCTCCTGCTAACATTAAATGCTAATCACTGTACCATACATTACCACACTAAAATTAACAGAGTTATGCATGAAAAGAAATAAAATTGCGGCTCTAAAACGTAACACTGTTAATAGACTGACTTCACGTGTGTTTAGGCAAGTTATCTTCACATTTGCAAGTTGCAACAAAACAGCGAAACAGAGAGAAGTTACGTAACCTACCCGGGAAGACATAACAAGATCCACACACAGGAAGTAAAGCCAACGGAAGTGCGGCAAGTGTAGTTCAAAATATAAGATGCTCTTACAGCAATAACCCCCAATATTTCTCTTCGGAAATGTGTCTAACCTTAACATTAAACCCAATGTACTTATTTACAGATTCAGAATTAGAATCAGAAATACTTTATTAATTCCCGCAATTTCATAAAAACATATGGAGGCAATATCAACACACAGGAACCTGGATAGCGGAAATGCTAACTCGCATCCTTCAAAATAAAAGTTTGACTTCGATCCATATGAATTCTTCCAAAATGTAAAATGCCCTGTTTATATTATAGTGCAGCAACATCAAACTACTACATTACCATATAGCCTTTCCAACAGGGGCCAACCTTCTGTTCCTGCTTTTCTACTTTTCTGTGATAGCTAATTTTATATTGTAGTTTACCACTACATGCGTTCTTCTTGCTAGCCCAGTGATAGCAGAATAAATTTTCTTACCTTAGTCAACCAGTAAAATTTTGCAAGATGGGCAAAGTAGAAGAAGATGAACATTCACTGTCTGTACTCTCTTCAAATGTCTTGTGGGTAGATGATGAAAGATGAAGAGATGAAAAGAAGCACACTTTGACAGGAAGTTGATAGTACTACAGGCTAATTACGGACAACTCTAGACTCAATTACACCTCTGAAAAAGAAGATAATTAAACAAAGGAGGTTAGCACCATGGTATAGCCAGCAGTAGGGATGGGAATTGATAAGATTTTTACGATTCCAATTCCATTATTGATTCTGCTTAACGATTCGATTCTTTGTCGATTCTCTTATCGATTCTCATTTGGGAAAAAAAGGAGAACAAACAGTTTGATCAGCATCATCTAGAGGAGGTAGTGAACTGGAGCGAGCAGTATAAGCTTACGAAACCATCAAACATATATTTAGGCATTCCATGAAAGACTTTATTCGCAAGGAGGCTAAGCCAGGCACAAAACAGGAGCTCGTCGAGGACAAACAAGAGGCACCGTGGCCTTTTGCAACAGACTTATCTCTGGACTTCAAAAGTTGTGCGGTCTATTATTATAATGGAGGGGGGCATAGTGGAAAATAAACAGTGGTGTCCATGTAGAATAAAAACATAACATATATACTGCAAACTTTATTAAAACCAAACATACTTCACTTATTTCATACATATTGTAACAGACTGTGTATACACTGTGGCTGTTGAGTTGTGTTCAAGTAAGTTAGGCTGCAGTGTATGGGGTGACGCCTGGGGGGGTGGCGTTGTTAGAGGCTGTGAAGCCTGTCAGTCATGGCAGTTGCCATGGCGTTGAGGGGCACGAAGTAGCCACATGGGATTGGCTGAGGACCCGTGGGGGGTGTGTTCAGGTGTGTGTGTAGAAGAGAGCGGGGAGAGAGCTAATGTGTTAATGTTATATGCTGCTGTGCTTGCCTGTTTTTATTGTTTTTTGGCGTTGGCTCCAGCCCACAGTAGCCTGTGTTCCAGATTAGGAATAAAGTCCAGCAAAACCAGTTGCTTCGTAGCTTCATTGTTCCGGGTCACTACAATTTCTATTTACGCCATTTAGCCTATGGAATGGACGAAAATGAAAAGGAGTCATTCATGTTCATGAGCACACTCAAATCATACGGCTACTGTATAGTATAGAGTACTAAAACCAGCTGCATTTTCCGCTCTGTGATTTGTGACACTGGGAGACCAAAAAGCCCATCAAGTGCAAACAATGAGAATGCTAATAAGGTGTTTGTATGGTTTACCTGGACTAAAGCGTGCACTACAGTAAATACCTGCATAACAAAGGGCTTTCAAAACGCTCGTCTCTGCAGCTCTATGTTGCGCACAACAACAACGAGCCCTCCCCTCCAAATAAACTGTTAATTTAAAAAAACCTCTCGCTTGTATTGGCAGGTCTGACACACAGGCCTGGCAGCCCCGTGACGTCCGAACCGTTTTTTGTAACTTTTTTTAAGGGTTAGTTTGTTGTTTACATGCAGATAAGCGAGAGAGAGGCACGAGCACAAGAGAAGAGACGCTCCTGTAATTATGCAAAGACTAGTGGTGGCCATAGATTAATCGCGCCAATGCCGGCCAGCATTAGGGCGATCAGCTGTTCCCCTGAGTAAACAAAGGCAGTTGTCCAGGTGGAAGCGGCATTTAAAAAACAACACCAAGAAAAACCACGAGAAAAACACGACAGAAGCACAAAACTCCTGTAAATTGCTAGAGAGATCAGGACTCCACGGAGTTACAGTGAAGAAAACAAAAACGAACAAAAGAGAAAAAAGTCAAAAAGTAAAAAAGCGACCTGAGAGGCTGGAACAGCTTTGCGAATAGTTTAATGGTGATATTTTTTTTATCGCCCGATAAGTCTCACATTAACGCAGCACGTTATAGCAGCCCTTGGATCCCAAAAGAGAGTCTCGACTGATGCTTAAGGTGTTCTTTATTTTAGTTTCAGCAGAATCAGGTTCACCATAGCACCGTGAAAACTGTGTGTCAGGGTATACAAACATAAAAACAAGTCACCATACAGTCTTCACAGTACAAACATAATTTTGCATCAATATTAAAACAAGCGTTCATTCAATCAAAGTATTGCATACATAATAATACAAACCCACGTTACAAAGATACAATATTTCAAATAGACAAAATAACCAAACAAACATACCTCACTGCGCTCACCAAGGATGCTTAAATGTTCATGATGTTTTCTTCTGTTTAAACAGGCGTCACAGTCCCTTTTTGTGCAAATTAAGTAAAAGTTTAAGCTGGAGCCTGGAGAACAAACTTTTTGTGACTCAGGCTCAAACAAAGCAGCTTCCTAATTACCAACACCTGTGGGTTTGCCTTTACCTGTCTCCCTCTTCTGGAGCTACGGTGTCACTCAAGGACAAAATTCATTCAACACCCATACCCATCCAAGTCCATACAAGATTCATACACAACATAGCAATTATTTTAAACACACATAAAATAGAAGCATTATTTAATAATTTAAATTTGATTTTTCTTGAGACATAATATGAACAAGACAAATTTAAATAGTTTTACTCAAACAAAACAAAACACCTACAAAGGACTAGTGTGGTCCTTTACACTCCCACCAATCATGTCATGTTGACACATATCATACATGATTCTCATAATTCTTCTAAGGACCAGTCACCACCCCTAACGTGTGCAAATAAGCATAAAATACATGTTCAAGTAATGAGTTATGGATGTCAGCTGTTAGGTGGTATGTATGTGTGTACTCTTCTGAATTCATTCTATTCACTTTCAAGAAGCAGAACTAGCTTTTGTATTGGTCTTTCTATGATCGAGGGTTTGGATGGGGAATTAGTTTTGAGTGATCTCGGGGTCCCCACTTGCACTCTAACTCTTCGAACCAATCCATCACTATCTTCTGTTGTATCCACCACTCGTGCCAACTGCCACTGGTTCCTTGGGAGGATTTCTTCTTTGATGATGACCACATCATTCACTTGGAGATTACGTCGGGGGACATGCCACTTTTGCCGTGTGGAGATGTTGGACAAATACTCTCTTTTCCATCGATTCCAGAACTGCTCAATCAGATACTGAACTCGTCGCCATCTTCTGGTGCCATATACATCCTCTTTAACAAACTTGCCAGGAGGTGGAAGAGCCAATTTTGATTTCATTAGAATGAGATGGTTGGGTGTTAAAGGCTCAAGAGAGTTAGGGTCGTTTATTCCATCTGTGCTCAGAGGGCGGCTGTTGACAATAGCCATGGCCTCATAAAACAGTGTTCTCAGAGAGGCATCATCAAGCCTACCTGCACTTTGGGTCAATGTGGCATTCAGAACATTTCGTATGGTGCGTATTTGGCGCTCCCAAACACCACCTGCATGACTTGCTGAAGGGGCACTGAAAACAAACTCACATTGCTTCTCAGCCAGGAAATTTTCCAGGGCCTTCTGATCACACTGTTTGAGTGCTCCTTTTAATTCATTCTTTGCACCTACAAAATTTCTGCCCTGGTCACAGTGGAGTTGGCGTACAGCTCCTCTTAGACTGATGAAACACCTAAGTGCATTGATAAATGAATCGGTGGACAGATCCTCCAACATCTCAACATGTACAGCTCGAGAATAAAAACAAGTGAGTATCAAGCCATACCTCTTGTGCTCCTTGCGGTTTCTCTTAATGATAAATGGACCAAAGCAATCCATCCCACAATTTGTAAATGGAGCAGATTCCTCAACGCGTTCTTTGGGTAGCTCAGCCATCCGCTGTTCTTCAACGGGACGCCTCAGTTTCCGGCATTGCACACACTTATAAATGAACTTAGAGACCAATGTACTACAGCCAAGGATCCAGAATCCGTGTGCTCTGAGCTCCATTTGTGTTTGACTCCTGCCCTGATGGCATACTTGAGAGTGATAGTGTGACAGAATAAGCTGTGTAATGTGACTCTTATTTGGCACAATGATGGGATGACAAAACTCTTCACTTAGAGATGCATGTTTCAATCTTCCACCAACGTGGAGTATACCCTCAATCAAGATTGGATCAAGACGGAAGAGGGGACTGGAACTTGGAGGACTGTGCCCCATTTCAAGTGTTTTGATCTCTTTGCTGAATGACTGCTTTTGGACAAGGCTTATCAATATTTTGGCTGCATTTTTACGTTCTTCAACAGTCACAACATCTGTGAGACACTTTTGTCTAGAGGCAAGTCTTTTAATTCTTGCCACTACCTTGAGGAGTGTTGTCCAGGATGAGACTCTAGACAGGCGCTCGAGCATGTCTGTGCACTTGCTTGTGCTTGATGTAAACACTTGTATGGCCTTCACCTCTGGGTCACCGACCAGGAGGTTGTTGGATGCACAGGGTTCAAGGTGCAACTCTCCTTTCCACAGGAACTCAGGTCCAGACAGCCAGTTAGAGGATTGAATCTGAGATGCCCTAAGCCCCCTAGAGGCATGATCGGCTGGGTTTTCTGCAGTGTCAACATAATGCCATTGGCTTGGGTTAGTATTCTCTCTTATTGACTGGACACGATTTGCAACAAACACATGGAACCTGCGTGCCTCATTGTTGATGTATGTTAAAGTGACTTTAGAATCTGTCCAGAAGAATTCATCATTAATTTTCATGTTTAGTTCTGATTTTAGCAAGACGCTCAGTCTGGATGCAGGCATTGCAGCTGAGAGTTCCAAACGAGGGATGCTGGTGACCTTTGAGGGGGCAACCCTAGCCTTAGCCATGATGAGGCTGCAGTGGACCTTGTTGTGGTCATTTTTGTATCGAATGTAAGAACATGCACCATATCCTACACTGCTAGCGTCTGAAAAGTGGTGCAATTCGACACTCACAATGTTGCTAAAGTGTGGTGGATAGTAACATCTGGGGATTGAGACTTCTCTCAGTCCTTCAAGGCCAGTTTTCCATTCCTCCCACCGTGGACGCAAGTCATCAGAAAGTGGATCATCCCACTGGACATGTCTGCGACAGAGCTCCTGGAGAATGCACTTGCCACTCAGAACAAATGGGGCCACAAACCCCAGTGGGTCGTACAAGGAGGCCACTACTGACAGAATGCCACGGCGGGTGTCAGGCTTGTCTTTTACATTCACATTGAAACTGAAGTGGTCACTTTTGACTGACCACTGAAGTCCCAGAGCACGTTCCACAGAGGCAGAGTCTTGGTTGAGGTCCAGGCATTCGACACCTGTGGCCCTCTCGGATGGATCTACACAGTTGAGAACTTCTCTCTCATTTGAGTTGAATTTGTGGAGCCTTAAGCCCCCTTTTTTGCACAACTGCTGGGCTTCAATGATCAATTCAGAGGCTTCTTTGATTGAGGGAACACTCAAAAGCCCATCATCAACATAAAAACAGTTTGCAACAAAGGCGGCTGCAGAGGGATAGTCAGACTCATACTGTTGGGCCAAGAACTTCAAGCCGAAGTTGGCGCAGCCTGGGGAAGATGCTGCACCAAAAAGGTGGACAGCCATCTGATATTCTTTTGGCTCATTTCCAAGGTCTCCATGCTCCCACCATAGAAACCTTAAATAACTGCGGTTCTTAGGTGTGACAAAGAATTGGTGGAACATTCTTTCAATATCGCAGATGATGGCTACTGTTTCCTTTCTGAAACGGCAGAGAACTCCCACCAGAGAGTTAATGAGGTCAGGGCCAGTCAGTAAGGTATCATTGAGGGAGATGCCCTGATATTTAGCTGAGCAATCGAATACCACCCTTAACTTGCCAGGTTTCTTAGGGTGGTATATGCCATGATGAGGTATATACCAACAGACATCCCCAACAGCTGTCTCTGGAACTAGCTCTGCATCACCATTGCTGATCACATCCTCCATAAAGGTTTTGTAATGATCATAGAATTGCTGATTGGCTTTTAACTTTCTTTTCAAGTGCTGAAGACGAATTGTGGCCAGTTTTTTATTGTTTGGCAGTAGGGGAGGGCTTTGACCCTTGAACGGAAGAGGCATTTCTAAATGGCCATCTGGTCTCTGTCGGATGGTTTCACTAAGGAGCTCAATAAAGCGCACATCATCTTGGGAGACAAGTTTGCACTCTGAATTTTTCTCACTGAAATCTGACTCTAAAACTCTCAGGATGTCTGCAGCAGTTGGCATGGCAATCTCCTTCACAACAACTCTGTGCACAAACCTCTGGCTTCCTTGTCTGTCCAGATGTGGATTTGCTGCACCTATAATGCTCCATCCCAGCTCAGTTTTTTGTGCGAATGGCTCATTTTCATTTCCAATGATGACCTCTAGAGGTGCTAAAGCTGAAGGACAGTCATAGCCTATTAGGAGACCCACATCACAGTCTTGAAGTGATGGCAACTCATGTGCCAGGTGTTTAAGATGAGACCATTGTAAAGCTGTAGATTTAGTTGGTACACAGGATTTGTCAACTGGAATGAAGTCACGTGTATAGGCTTGGCGTAACAGAATGCGGTTGTCATTATGGAAGCTTCTAACTTGTAGGCCAACTACACTGTGACTGGGTATAACTGTATCTACAGCAGTCATTGTACTGAGTTTCAACCGTAGTGGTTGAGTGGCTACATTCAGCTCTCTGGCAAGATCTTCCAGGACGAAGGTTGAATCACTCTGTGTATCAAGAAGAGCATAAGTGAGAATTTCTTTTTCAGGTTCATTCGCAGATGACAGATAAACAGGAACAATGCTTGACGTGGCACATGCCTCTCTAATGACAGTATGGGAGTTGACTTTATGGATCTCATGAGATGCTTGCCCCTCTGTCGAAGTGGAGCCTTTCATTGTGGCCTCTCCAGGGTTTTTCACTCTCTCATCATGCAAACATGTTGGATGGCGGTGGCCACACACTCCACAGATATGCTTTGTTCTACAGTCTTTTGTGATATGGCCTTTACGTAAACATCCAAAGCAAAGCTGATTTTGATGTATGAATGTCTTTTTATCTGCCATAGGCTTTGCAGCAAACACTGGACACTTGGCAATGCTGTGCAATTCTTCTTTGCATATGAGGCAAGGTAGCCTGGGCCTGGAAAATGACACAGTTTCTTTTGACTGGGCACTTGTGCTAAAGGTCTTTGCTCTTTTAGATAGCTTCTCATCTGGAGCTCTAGAATTCAGAAAAAAGGGAGAGGCTATAGGGTTACAGGCTATGCGGGCCTCTTTTAACAAAAACTCTGTAAAGTGTTTGAACGCTGGGTATTCACCAGATTTGTCAAGCTCTTCTACAGCAATCCTACTCCATTTTCGTACAATCCAATTTGGTAGTTTTTTCAAGAGCTTACGATTTTCCTCACAGTCATTGAGTATGGCCAATCCTTTGACATAAGGCATAGCTTCTGCACAGCTTTTTAAGAAATCCGCAAACTCTCTTAATGCAGAAGAATCGTTTGAATTAATCTGAGGCCATTTCATTAGTTTGTCTCTGAATGCTTTCTGAACAACAAATGGATTACCATAGCGGTCCTCTAAAACTGCCCAGGCACCCTCATATGCATCTTCAGAGCTCCGGTAGAAAAACCCCTCCACGGCTCGACGTGCCTCTCCTGTAAGGTAGCTTTTCAGGTAAAGCATCTTTTCACTAGCAGGGATAGGTTTTCTACCAATTAGGGTTAGGAAAGACATTTTAAAGTCAACAAATTTCAGAGGATCACCAGAGAAGACAGCTGGTTCAGGAACAGGAAGGCGATTTCTTCAGCCAGTCCGGCTGTTTCACTCGGAGATGGTGTCTGTGATTGAGACACTGTGGCTCCTGCACTCACGGGCCGATTTGAATTCATAATTGGAGGGGTTTTAACAGGGGCTAATTCATGGCGCTCCCTCACTTCATGTCCCACTCCACCTTCATATTTCTCATATGTTCGAGCACGAGCTGCATCCACCTTGACATCCATATCTACTTGCATCATTTTCAGCTTTAATTTCTCCTCCTCTAGTTTCCACTCAACTTCCATTTGCTTTTGCCTCATTTCTGCCATCACCTGTGACTCATGAAGTTTCCATTCACTTTCCAGTTTAGTCAGTTTACTCCATTGAGCTTGCATCTCCTCCATAGACTTTGCTTGCTCTTGTTTGGCTGCAAGCTCCGCTTCTGCATCTGCTCGTTTACTGGAAGCCCGAGAGTTGGCAATGGACTCTTCATCTGATCCTTCAAGCCTATCTGAGATGACACTTTCAGTGTTTGTTCCGCCAAAGATAGATTTATATTCATCTCTGTTTAAAATCATTCTCACTCTTTGTTTTTCAACTTCTGATTTAAAGGTGTCTTGGGTAACGCCCACTTCCATTCGTTTACTCACTATATCACATATTTCTGTTGTCAGTGTATTACAAGCATCCATTTTCCGCACAACATCATGAGTGTTAGTTGAGTTGCGTTGTAGTGGCTCATAATTTTGATGTACGAGGTCATATCCACTTTGAATATACTCATTTATTTTGTCAAGATGCTCCTTTGAACAGAATTGCTTTAAACGTTTCCTACATTCTTTTGCTATCCTCTTCCAAGAGTCATAGGATTTTAAGAATGCTTTTATATGCTTTTTTGCTTGTTCTTCACGCATCTGTTGGCCTCCTTCAGTGAGTTTCCTTTCACGAGTACCAGAGACCACCTTTTGTGCACCAATTGATTTTCCTTCTGTTGCTGGAGGTTCTTCAGAGACGTCTTTCTCACCCGTGGATTTACCCTTTCCTTGTATTACTGACATTTTTAATTTAGGATTTTTTGTGTGATTGCAATTATCTTTAGGTGGTAAGCTGAAATGGAGTTGTCTTAATGAGTGTTGTGTTGCACCTCACATTAAACAAAAGAGAGAGAAATGGACCAATCACAAATTAGGCTATTTAAACTGCATTCAATGGGCCCGAGTTTGCTTGCTTTAACTTCAAAATGTAAAAAGGCTTCTCTTAACCATGTAATTTCAAACAAACAATTTGCATTTGAAATAAAGCCATTTAACATTCACTTTACTTTAAGCATTTCAAACATTTCAGATAACCAAATCTTCTCAAGCATTTAACTCAAACTTCATTTGCAACCAAAATCACTATACACATTATTTGGATCAGGTGAAGGACTGTGCAGAGAAATTTCAGTTCATCAGGAATTATTCCTTTATTAGAGTTCTCTCACCGCATCTGAGGTCTCTGTTTAAGATGGTAACACACAGCAGGCTTTGTCTTTTGAAACGAAGCCGGCAGGAACGACCCAGCAGATGACCCAGATGTAGCGTTGAGTTTTCACTGTAGCAGCCCTTGGATCCCAAAAGAGAGTCTCGACTGATGCTTAAGGTGTTCTTTATTTTAGTTTCAGCAGAATCAGGTTCACCATAGCACCGTGAAAACTGTGTGTCAGGGTATACAAACATAAAAACAAGTCACCATACAGTCTTCACAGTACAAACATAATTTTGCATCAATATTAAAACAAGCGTTCATTCAATCAAAGTATTGCATACATAATAATACAAACCCACGTTACAAAGATACAATATTTCAAATAGACAAAATAACCAAACAAACATACCTCACTGCGCTCACCAAGGATGCTTAAATGTTCATGATGTTTTCTTCTGTTTAAACAGGCGTCACAGTCCCTTTTTGTGCAAATTAAGTAAAAGTTTAAGCTGGAGCCTGGAGAACAAACTTTTTGTGACTCAGGCTCAAACAAAGCAGCTTCCTAATTACCAACACCTGTGGGTTTACCTTTACCTGTCTCCCTCTTCTGGAGCTACGGTGTCACTCAAGGACAAAATTCATTCAACACCCATACCCATCCAAGTCCATACAAGATTCATACACAACATAGCAATTATTTTAAACACACATAAAATAGAAGCATTATTTAATAATTTAAATTTGATTTTTCTTGAGACATAATATGAACAAGACAAATTTAAATAGTTTTACTCAAACAAAACAAAACACCTACAAAGGACTAGTGTGGTCCTTTACACAGATAACTGCCCACCACTAGTAAAGACAGAACAGACTAGATGTTGTTGATTTGATAAATGCTGACATGTTAGATATAAACACCTTAAATTTAATTTCAATTCATGAACAAGCTCAAATCATACGGCTACTGTATAATATGCAGTAGTCAAACCAGCTGCATTTTCAGCTCTGTGATCTATGACACTGGGAGACCAAAAAGCCAATTACTGTAAGCGCAAACGAAAGGTTGAGCAATGAGAATGCTAATGAGGTGTGTAAGCTACGTCATCTCCAGGTAGAACAACTGTAAAAAAGTTCTGTGAGAGAAGCGCCATCTCCTGGTCATACCCTGTAATTACATGAATGGGTGGAGTTACAGTAAAAAATAGACACGCCCAGGAGAAGGAGGGGGGTCACTCCAGCCACAGAACTTTTGAGTTGCTACTACTGTACCTTCCGTAGTAACTGCAGAGGTGGTCATAGCCTGGCTGCTGCCACCGCTGCTACGTTGAGATTCATCTCCAGTCCGAAGCGTGTCAAAAACACGACATTCATTTAAAAATTTTGCACGTTGTGTGCGCAAATGTTTCTGCATGTTTGTTGTGTTCGCACCCGATGCTGTTATCTTCACTTTGCAATGATTACAAGTTGCCCTGTTGCCATCTGTTTTGGTAAAATGCAGCCAAACTTTGGAGCGTTTGAACCGAGTGGGTGACATTGTTTACTACTCACTGAACTGCACGTGCGAAACTTGCGTAAGTTACATGCCGTAATTTGTCGTGCTTGCTGGAATCGAGCGATGCGATTCGTGTTTTCTGGAATCGATAAAAGAATCGTTAGATAAACTGCCAAGCGATTCCATGGAACTGAAACACACGGAACCCGTTCTCATCAAGAACCGGTTCTCGATTCCCATCCCTAGCCAGCAGACTCGTAACTTACAGCAAGGGGCATGTAAATCTGAACGCAAATGGCGTGCCACTAAACTGGAAGAATCTCGTTTAGTCTGGCAAGATAATCTTAAAACATACAGGAAGGCTCTCCGTACTAGAGCAGCCTATTACTATTCATTAATAGAGGAGAATAAGAACAACCCCAGGTTTCTCTTTAGCACTGTAACCAGACTAACAGAGAATCACAGCTCTACCGAATCATCTATTCCCTTAGGTCTAACTAGTAATGACTTCATGAGCTTGATATGTGATAAAATTATAACTATTATAGACAAAATCCATCACCTCTTGTCCTCAACAGGTATTGATCTGCATTCTGATACAGCAAGTTTGTAAACAGTAAAACCTGATATGTATTTAGACTGTTTTTCTCCCATCAACCTTCATCAAAAAATGTTAATAATTTCTGCATCTAAGCCGTCAACCTGTCTCTTAGATCCAGGGCTCTAAATTAATACCTGCCAACCCGCCAAATGCGGGTGAAAATACATTTTGGCGTGTATTGAAAAAAACTCACTAGCCAGCTTGGCCGGTGATAAATGAGGCACTTTACCATCTATTTCGCGGGACGCGTGATCGCGGTTTCTATGGGAACCTGCACAGCGTGTGCTCTCACCGGTCAAACAGGCTTCCCAGCGCGTTCCGTGTGGCGTATTTGGTCCGTCCTGCACGCAACTTCAAACCCCACCGGGAGTGTTTCAGAAGCGAGTGCTTAGCCCGCCAGACTTTGTTTACTTGCTCAGATTTGGACATTTTCCCGGTGTATGTTCTTCTAAACATGCTTCTACATGTGTAAATATGCTACGTAGTTAATTTGTTTAGCTTTTGTCTGTTTTTACGACCGGCAGTTTGCACAGGGTATTTTATTATGAAAATCCACCGGATTCTCTTTGCTTTTTCTGTGTCTGGCTTCCGCCTGCTCGAGGTGCTCTGTGGAAATTGACGTGTGCTGCTCGCAAGTTTTAATGTTTTTATTTTATTGTTATGTACAAAAAATTTGTCATATTAGACCCTGAATAGTATGTAAGGGTTAATGAGTAATGAAATGTTGGGATAATTTTTGTATGTACTTAAGTTCCCAACTTCATTGTAAGATTAATTTAAAGCTTTAGTTAATAAAATAATTAAATTAATTCAGTTGCTCTCATAATCTGTCTTTTTTGCACAGGAAAAAATGTGGCTAGTGGAAATTCTGATTGGCTGGTAACTTCAGAAACTTACCAGCTGTATTGGCTGGTGATCAAAAAAGTTAATTTAGAGCCCTGCTTAGATCCCATCCCAACCAGGCTGCTCAAGGATGTTTTACCTGTAGTTAGTCATTCTTTATTGGATATGATTAATCTGTCATTATTATCGGGATATGTACAACAGTCCTTTAAAGTATCTGTAACTAAACATCTTCTTAAAAAGCCAACTCTAGACCTAGAGGCTTTAGCCAATTACAGACCGATATCTAACCTTCCCTTTCTCTCTAAGATACTTGAGAAAGCTGTAGAAAGCTCAGCTGTGTCACTTTCTCTATAAAAACTGTTTATTTGAGGATTTTCAGTCAGGATTTAGAGTGCATCATAGCACAGAGACCGCATTAGTCAAAGTTACAAATGACTTCCTAATAGCATCAGACAAAGGACTCATCTCTGTACTTGTCCTGTTAGATCTTAGTGCCGCATTTGACAGCCATGACCATCAAATTCTTTTACAGAGACTGGAACATCAAATTGGCATCAAAAGAACCGGTTTAAGTCGTATTTCTTAGATCGATCTCAGTTTGTTCACGTCAATAATGAATCCTCCATGCATACCAAAGTTTGTCACAGAGTCCCACAAGGTTCTGTACTAGGACCACTTCTATTTAGTTTATATATGCTTCCTCTATGGAACAATTTTAGGAATCACTCCATTAATTTTCATTGTTATGCTGACGACACCCAGTTATATTTATTGATCAAGCCTGATGAAACCAATCAGTTAACTAAACTCCAAACATGACTTAAGGATATAAAAAGTTGGATGACCTACAATTTTGTTAAATTGTTAAATTCAGACAAAACTGAAGTTCTTGTAATTGGACCCAAACACCTCAGAAATTCTCTTTCTATAGACTTAGTTACTTTAGACGTGATCACCCTGGCCTCCACCTCCACTGTAAAGAATCTTGGAGTTGTTTTTAATCAGGATTTGTTCTTTAACGTCCACATAAAACAAACTTCAAGGACTACATTCTTCCACTTACGTAACATCGCCAAAATCAGACGCATCTTGTCTCAAGCGGATGCAGAAAAACTAGTCCATGCATTTGTTACTTCTAGGCTGGACTATTGTAACTCTTTGTTATCAGGCTGTTCCAATAAGTCTCTTAGGACTTTGCAGTTAATTCAGAATACTGCTGCACGTGTTCTGACAGGAACCAAGATCAGAGATCACATCTCTCCCATTTTGGTTTCCTTGCACTGGCTACCTGTTAAATCTGGAATAGACTTTAAAATTCTTCTCCTTACATACAAAGCTTTTCATTGTCAGGCACCATCATATCTAAAAGGGCTCATAGTACCTGTCAAGTAAGTTGAGATCCCTGATCCGCTGACACAGCGAAGGAGTTAATGTGAAAGTCATGGGGGCTTTCTGGTATGACCAATAGTGGCATAAACCTTCGGACATTTTGGGGCTATCTACTTCTGAGCTGGACAATTGGGGACTTTCTGTCTGAGTGTGAGTAATACATAAAGAGAAAAATGAGCTAAACTGAAATGTGATCAATGATGATTCTGTATTAAATAATGTAAGAATGAAATGTTAAAATGAGTGTAACCGTAAGGGAGAAGAGTGATTATAACTGTGTTTTGATTTTGACTACTAGAAATCATTGCAACAGCTAGTAGCTGAGTGAGTAACCAAAGCAATCATGCTGAGAAGTTGGGCCAGGAAATATTGAGCAACTGGACCAGAGGGAGAGGACAAGTGAAGCAAACAGGAAACATCTGGAGGAATGAACCAGAAGGATGAACTACCACCTAATATGGTTGGACTCCGGCAAGTGACTCATTGCAGCCTGATAGGGGGAAATCCAACAAACAGGGAGTATAAGAGCCACTGCGCAACAGAGATCGGGGTTATCCTCGTCAGCCGGCACCCAAGTTCGAGACATGCTGGACGACAGACCAAAACGGGAGCATTGAATCTACGGACTTAAACTCTAAACCACCGAGAAGGTTCAGACGAACAGCCTAACATCGCAAAGAGAAGAATCTGGGGAGCCACAGCTGGCAAGAGGGAGCCAAGCGAAGGAGGATTAACCACCCCAAACCGGCTGTGGGTCTCGACTGGACCAACCAGAATTCTTTTCGTGTTCATCCTGCTGAGGAGAGACTGTGGATATTGGGGACTTTCTGGGCTTTGGACAAAGCCAGGGACTCTTGATGAAATCCAGCAGTTTGGCAGTCGTGAAAGGATTGGATCGACTGATCACCGCTTCACCCTTTCCCTCCCTCTCTCCAAATTGGACCAACCTCAGTAACTCAGCAACAGCCTTCGTATCAGGTTATCAAATTTATTAATATAAGGATAGTGATTTTAGAGGATAGGGTTAATCAAATCTTAATGAATTAAACTGTATGCTTGCCCTTGCTAAACTTTGCAATAAATATATCCACTGCAGTTAAAGATTAAGTTGTGGACCTCACATTTATGACAATTCCTGCAGGTTGAATTAATGAGGTATAGTGTGTTCAACATCAAATAAGGTTCTAATAGGTTACTCTAGCCCACTGAAATTAACAGACCCTTGGGGCTCACTGTCTGAGCCACTAAAAAATATCCTAGCAACCACACCAAGTGCACAGATCAATGAGAGGAGAGCTGCCGTGAACGCACACGGCTAGTGTAATATTTGGCCCACAGGGGCTATTCGGTCAGGTGCTATACTAGAGTAAGCAGGGTAGACGTGCGGATGAAGGCAGTTAGAAGCTAGGCGAATCTCCTCGCCACCAGCTTAAACAGTCCTCTGTACGGTCCCGAGAGGGGCTTGAGGATCGGACCCGTGAGACGGAGAACTGGACCGGTACCACCTTTACAGGGG
This sequence comes from Larimichthys crocea, assembly GCF_000972845.2. Taxonomy (NCBI): domain Eukaryota; kingdom Metazoa; phylum Chordata; class Actinopteri; family Sciaenidae; genus Larimichthys; species Larimichthys crocea. The sequence continues at coordinate 465,297 of NW_020856972.1, forward strand.
TTAACTCGGGATCTAACACGTGGCGCCCAACGTGGGGCTCGATGAAAAGGTTCATCGGGCCTCAAAAGAACCCCCGGCAGAGGAGGAATCCAGGAGGAAGAATCCACTGCTGGTCGTGTGAGACGACCCGAGAAGAAAAGCCAAGTGTGTGGTAGAGGAAGGCTCTGCCCAAGCACTTCGGCAGAGCAGTCCTGCCAGGGGGCAGTACTGCTAGGTGACCAGTGAGAGAAGCTAAGCCACCAGCCCGCAGGGACCCTAGAGGAGGAGCAGGAAGAAGGAGCGACCGACGGGAGCAGTCAGGCTGAATACCCGAAGCGGCGCTGAATAGCCCAACTAGTCTGTGACTCATCCCCTGCCCGAAGGTACTAAGGGAGGCCTTGAGACAGACGACTCGAACAACGAAGACGGAAAAGGCAGGGATGGCGGAGGCCGCACCGGGTGCGGGACCACAGTCGCCGAGAAACCCTGGATTGAAGGAAGATCCACCAGACATAGACGGCGGAGACAGTGAGAAGCAAGCGAAGCCCAGGATCCCGCATCGGATTATACTCTATGGAGAGGGCCTCCAGAGCTGGAGCCCCGCGGTCCTCAACTACTTCATGAGATATGTGGAGGAGAGAGAACAGTTGGCAGTAGAGGAAGAAATAGTGGAGGCGATGGCCGGGAATGAGTATTACTACGCGCCCCAATTAATGGGAAACCAAGCGATCATGATTTTGAAGCACCCCACCGAAGTCAAGAAAGAGACAGAAGTCCTGGCCTGGCTGACATGATGGATAAACCTGATGGATCGGTGGCATGAAGGCCGGATAACCGCTCTCATCAGCCCATCCAAGAAGTACCACCCAATTGTAAAAATGACGGCAGGAATTTTGGGAATGGAGTGCGTCCTGGAAGATCCTGACCATACCAGAGCGACCAGCAGAACTAGCGGTCTCTCGAAGCAGATAGCGCTGCTGCATAACAAAGGGGCCCTTCTCCGGGCCATGAGTCAAGAGGATGATCGCCGGAGTATTCCGGAGGACCCTCCAGAGGAAAGCCTGGCGTCTGACCAAGAAGGGAGTACGGCAGGTCATCAAGGCTCGGGGACCGACTCAGAAGACCCGGAGATCAACCCTCGGGAGGAATCAGGATCGGGATCGGATTCAGGGCCAAGTCCTGATGAGGACCTGGCAACTGGAACAAAAATAACCTCAGACGAGGAGGAGGGCGGAAGAGTTGACCACGGCCTCACACCGGAGGAGAATCTAAACCTCCCGTCAGCCCTGAATAGGGATGCCACCCCATCCATAAGGAAACTGCTGAGGACGTCAAAACAACAAGGAAAACATCTGGCCCTGCAGGGGGAGCTGCTCTGGAATATGGCCAACTACCAACCCCGGCTGCAAACCTCAGCCCCAAAGAAACGCAAAGGGAAGCAGAAGCATCTGCTCCCACCAACGGACAGCGAGAGCGAAGAAGAAAGGGGGAACGACGAGTGCCTCCTGCCCTTAGCCCGACTCCCAGATGAAATTCGCAAGATCCCCGGTCAGGGGAAGCTTGGAGTCTACCAATGGATCGGAAGCCCATGGCAGATCGACGGAGACGCGCTGTTGGGGTTCACTGACATTAACCTGAAAATCTACAATGCCACCTTTAGAAGGGACCTGGTGGGCAAAGCCGGGCAGGACTACAAGGATGAAGTATTGCAAAGGAAAAGCAGGAAACCTGGGGAAACACAAGTCGCCCGACAGGTAATAATGACAAGTGGAGCGAGATTGCCTTACTATGCCGTTCTCCACGTACCAATCGACCCTTATATAGGAGCAGAAAGGTTCAAAGAGTATCAGGAAGAGATCCTGGCCAAGCTGGAAAAGGGCCTCAGCCGAGCAAGTGTGATGAAATTCAGAAGAGTGGTAGTGTGCATTGACGGCCTGAGGTCCAACCACATGCCCTGGGAACAAGCCAAAAGTACCGCGGTAGCACTTGCGAAGCTGTACATGAGGATGCCAGGTATGTGGGGCAGCATACAAGAACTGGTGGTAGTGACCAGCAAGAGTCAAGACCAAGAGCGTAAGAAAAGGATCCTGGCCAGTACCAGATTAGGAGACGAGGTAGGTAAACTACTTAGACCAAGGGCGGCATCTGAACCAGGGATAAGGCTGAAATCTGTGCCCAGAGATGAGCAAGGGGGTCGAGGGCTACAACGCATGAGCTGGCAGAATGACTGGTCGGGGCCTCCGGCTCAGCCCTTGATGCAGCCAGAAGGATTCACCAGAAGCCCGGAGGCGTTAACATCACCGGCAAGAGCTTCGGTCCAGGCCAGCCCTCGGCACAGAGACTCGACAACCAGGACTCAAGAAGGGGACCCAGATGAACAGATTCCTGAACCCAAAGGACCAGACGAGAGCTATCTGCTCCGACAGGGGGCACAAGAGTGCAACTCGCCCGGCTTAGCCTGCGTGTCAGCCGGACAGTCTCGTCAGGAGGAAGAAGAAGAGGAAACAGGTGACCCCTTGTTCTAGGCAAACCAAGAGGAGCAGGACTCCGAGGGGCAAGAAGAGTGGGGTAGCCTATCCTCCGTAGCTGGACAAACCACCCAAGAACGCAAAGACCTATCAATAGCACGGCGAAAGGGAGGGAAAAAGGATATTGAAATATACAACGTGCAGACCGCCTCAGAGAGGATGGCGCGAGATGTTGAGTGGGGATACGTGGAGACTTAAGACAAGAGACAAGCCTATGTGCCAGAGGCCGGCCAAACCGGCTACGACATCCCAGACAGCTGGAGAGGCAGGCTGGATGAAAACCTGAAGCTAGAGGTAACAGCCGCCCTGGGAGAATGGGCCAACATCATCATGATGCCCACCTACCCCACTCTGGTGGCATGCAAAGAGCTAACCAGCAATTTTCGGATAGGGTACGTCGCTGTTGCACACGATGCAATGTTAAGAAGAATGAAGAAGGCTGCGGTGATGTACTCGCGAAAAGCAATAAGGGAAATCCGGAAGGAAATCTCCACGGATGAAGACGAGGGCCCGCCGCAACCATCGGGCCTGCAGAGTCCCGAGGCTGAACAACGGGTCAAGATGGAAAGAGCAACGATCCCGATTACGGGACAAGATTTCCAAGAGGTCAAGAAGCTCAAATTCCTGGTGAGGGACCAGCGGCCGGGAGAAAACATAAGAGAAGTGTGGAGACTCGTCGAAGGAGGCACCGCCGACGAAGATGCGAAGAGGCTTTGGCTCAGTCATGTTACAAGCCAACCAGTCGATAGGAGTGAACCGGCTCGGCAGAGCTATGAGAGGCTAGTGCTGGAAGACATGGATGATGAAGACGCGCACATTGCCAGGGCTCGAGCAGGGTTGGAGCGAAATCAAACCCTAACACAGGTGTGGTACACCCTAAAGCAGGCAATAGCCCCTGCAAGATACGTAAGAACCCTGAGAGCGGTAACTGCCAACAAACTGGGAGAATTAGAATTCATAAAAATGCCTGTGGGGAGCACCACGGTGCCTCAAATGGATGCAGCGGTACAAAGCTGGGACCTGGCTCAGCAGCATTGGGAGGGCAGAAGGGGCAAGGAACGAGGAAATCAGCCAAAAACCCAAACCAGCGCAGGATATGGGCAGCAGAAGGCCCCGGCGGGCGCCAAGACTGGACAGTCGAGAGCCCCCACAGAGCAAGTGCAGCAGTCCAAGCTAGCGCTAAGAAAGGTGGATATCTGCCTCCAGAAGAATATAATAAACTAGAAAATTTCTAAAGAAATTTTGAGTGTGCGTGACTCTGGCCCGTGACTCTCCCCCATACATCATTGACACTGTTGAGTAGTTTACAGAATATTACTTCTACCATTGCTTAGGTATGTGACAGATCAAGCTTTCAACAGGTGTTCATATGAGAGAAGAAATAGGCTGTTCAAAATTAAGTGTTTGCTTAGAAATGAAAGGGGATAAGAAATACACTGTATTTCCTGCAGTGTTGATGCCCTCTGCTGAAATGCCCGATACAACTGTGGAAATTTCTATCAAAAGATAGAATTTTGTAATAAAGTGTGAAATGACCAGGACAAAAGATAGAATTTTGTAATAAAGTGTGAAATGACCAGGAAACATTATAAGATATTAACAAAGTGTTTAATATACTGTTGTAATCATAAAGTTCTGTGATGACAGTTTAAAAAATCTCTATTACAATTCCCAGCATGACCAAGCACTTGGCAACGGTGGCAAGGAAAAACTGCCTGTGGCAGAAACCTTGAGCAGAACCCGGATCATGGTGGGTGGCCATCTGCTGCGACCAATTCTAAATAAAACAAATAATAATAATAGTAGTTAGTAAACTGTTGAGTGTAGATGTTTCCGCATTTGTAATACATGTGTTTACAAAGTACTGACAAAAATGTGATAGAAGGCAATGAAAGTACAATCTTTAGTAATTTTTAAGATTTTACTTCAAGCCCTGTGTTGGAATGCTGATTCTTCACAGACTGAACGGCTGCCATCTTTGCTGTAGCCCTCACTGATGATCCGACTTTTGTCTTTGGGGTTGCTGACATCCTTCTTTGTTCATCAGGTGTCAGATTTATGCACAATCAAAAAACAACAAAAAAATAAAAAAGGAGAGAAAAAGAAAATTATTAGATGACAGAATAAGCATACGGCAAACAAAACATCAATGATGTAATATGTTGCATTTGTCAGAAATTGAAGAAAAAAGAGCACTTAGCTTAATGTTGTTGATTTCGTCTTGTTGTTCCCCTCCAGGACAGGAAAAAAATACACAATAGTATTAATACACTGTTTACAAACAATATATCGTTAGTAAATCACAAAAGTACTGGAAACAAATCAAGAAAAAGTGTACTTAAATTTATTTTGTTGTTCATGCTGTGTTTCTCCTCCTGCTGTTGGTCTCTTGGATGTTGCTCCCCTTCAGCACAAAATCACGATGCAACAGCGACATGGTGTCTATGAAAAAAAAACAAAAAACATATTGAGACATCTTATGAAAACAGCATACAGTATGAGCACATTTGCTCAAATTAACTCAAGCAGTGCGTTCTTCCTAGTTGTCATCTGGTTTTTAGTGTGAAAAAGACAAGTTGTTAATACTATATCTTTACAAAGTACTGATTTATTAAGCTTGTTTTAAGTAGTTATGTCATTTACGTTTATCTGTTCTCATGAAACACTGTATTAATACTACTACTGTTTTTTTTGTTTTTTTTTCCTGTCCTGAAGGGAAAACAGCAAGACGGAATCGACAACATTAAGCTAAGTGCTTTTCTTACATATTCATTTTTTATATTTCATGATTTCTTACAACTGTTTATCTGTAAACCTAAACTTACATAGTTTGCTGTATGTTATTTCTATCATCTCATTAATGATTTTCTCTCCTTTTTTTGTGTTTGTGCATAAATCTGACACCTGATGAACACTATAGCAAGAAGGATGGCAGCAACCCAAAGACAAAGTTGGATCATCAGTGGGACTACAGCAAAGATGGCAGCCGTTCAACCTGTGAAGAATCCAGCATTCAACACAGGGCTTGACGTAAAATCCTAATTATTTAAGACTGCACTTTCATTGCTTTCTATCACATTTTTG
>NW_020856974.1:0-857 GCF_000972845.2 Larimichthys crocea
GTACAAAACAGGATATAAAAGAATATAAAATGCAGTACAGGATGTAGTACTATACAGTAGTATAGCATAATATAAAGTACAAAGCAACATATCATAAATAGGGGTGTAACGGTACTTGTATTCGTCCCGAACCGTCACGGTACGGGCGTCACGGTTCGGTGCACGCAGTCATACGACAAATACGTTTGAGTGAGTTTTTAAAAAAGTTGAGTCCTCACTTTAATCCATTACAGAAGAAGAAGAAGTAGTTACAAGAAAGGACGAAGAAGAAAAGTGATGGAAAGTGTGGAGTTGGAGGAGGCGCCGGCTTTATTTAAATCAGCTGTTTGGGAACACTTCCCAGTACAATATAATGGTGACGGTGGACCGGACAAAGACTTTCTGCCGGCGATGGTTCACGGAGGTGCAGTATCTTGCTGGCAACACCTCAAACATGGTAACCCACATAAGACGACATCACCCCGACATATCTGTCACGTAAACGTCTTTGGTGCAACAACTTATCCCCGCTGCAATACAATTGTATTATACATTTGTTTTATTCTAGTTTGTTTTTTTTTATAACAGGAGATGGTTTTTGATTTTTGCAGTCAATTGGTGTCTGTTCCAAATAAATGAAAAAAAGCAAGTCTTTTATATGTGATTTAAAAAAAAAAATCCGTTGTACCGAACCCGTACCGAACCGTGACCCCAATACCAAGGTACGTACCGAACCGTGACTTGTGTGTACCGTTACACCCCTAATCATAAATACCGAACCGTGACTTGTGTGTACCGTTACACCCCTAATCATAAATGCCTTGTATCTATTTTCTTCTAAATAACTTTTTTCATATCTTTTAACTTAAATAATGTTA
>NW_020856975.1:0-690 GCF_000972845.2 Larimichthys crocea
TGTACATGTATAGCCTGCAAGTCGACACTCGAGGGCCTAAAAAACACAGGTTTTCAAGCATTGGTGGTTCAGTGGTAGAATTCTCGCCTGCCACGCGGGAGGCCCGGGTTCGATTCCCGGCCAATGCATACATCCTTTTTAACCATGGTAACCACTTTGAGTCATGAACACACTTGTCTGTGTTTGTGTGAGGTTTTAAAGTTTAGACCCCCACCCGGCGCATTTCCTCTGCGGCGGTGTGCCGCGACCGGCTCTGGGTCGGCTCCCCGGCTCCGGAGAATTAAATGCCGACCACTTAAAACATTTGCCTGACAAGTACTCGATGGCCGCGATATAGTCATTTCATACATCTCACGTAGAACAAGCCGCGAAATATCGAGTATATTCGATATATCGCCCACCCCTAGATCAAAACAAGAAGGACTAAAAACAAGCGGGAAAAAAGTTTCTGAGTTTCTGAGATATAATTTATAGAGATATAATATCAATTAGAAATATAAATAACATCAAATAGATTTAGTGCACACAGTTGCAGTTAGATTAATGACGTAAAAAGGTTAAGAACCTAAAAACAATGACTATGGTGGGCAACATACGAAATGTTGCAATGTGTATCGGCTTAAAACCTTAAAATTTCTATTCATTTCCCTTAGCCGTCCACCTCTCCGTTTCCATGCCATAGAACAACAA
>NW_020856976.1:0-572 GCF_000972845.2 Larimichthys crocea
AACCTGGACGTAGTCTCTGATGTGGCTGTCTCGTTCTGCAGTCAAACTGTGACTCGGTGTCTTGCTGTATTTTTCTGCCGAGTCATGGTGCCGTTTGCTGACTGCAGGCTCCAGTCGGACTCGTGCTGCTGACTCGCCGCTCTCCGTTTAGCTGTTTGACTCCGTCAGGGACAGCGGACGCTGCAGGACACAAACATCTGCACAGTCAGTCTGTAAAGAATTATTTAATACTCATCATGGAGGGAGTCTTACATCATATCTCAGGACATGAACATGAACATGATAATAAACCGCTCCTGCTTCTTTAAGGATGAATTGAATGTGTTTGTGTGTGTGTGTGTGTGTGTGTGTGTGTGCTGTGATTGTTTCCTCACATGTTGCAGTAACGTGTTGTGACCAGAAGGAGGCGACGTCCTCCCAGTTTAGAGATGAAGTCTGTGCACATCAGGGAAAGGCTGCAGCCAATCAGAGAGCAGAAAAATGATCACGTGACAGTCACAACAGAACGGCCCCAGTCTCTGATTTAGGGTCAGTTTGTGATCCAATAAAGTTTAATATAAAATACATGATTA
>NW_020856977.1:0-1111 GCF_000972845.2 Larimichthys crocea
CTGCTGTGACAAGTGAATTTCCTTGATGTCGGATCATTAAAGTCTTTTTTGTCTCGTTTTTATCTTCTGTAAATATTGGAACGTGCAAGTTATGTTGTTCTTATCTCCGCCTTGTCTCAGTTAAATCTTTAACGGGTCAAAAATGTACCACTGAAACTTCAACTCCAGCCAAGTGAAACTATCAGGCACTGACGGCATGTTGTTCAGAAAGAGTAACTGTGCAGTCGAGAATCCCAGGAGTGTTTGTTAAGGGCGACTCAACCCCCTCCGTACCGAGGAAAAGAATCCGAGGAATGTATCCACCATCGGGGCTGAAGGATTCATCCTTTGGCTCCTCCTCGTCCTGTTCAAATAAGAGATAACTCATCATTTACAAACCTGGGAAGAAATCTCAATCCAAGTTCACGTTCATCACCACATCTACAATCTAAAAAGCTGCCACTTTAACATTTCCTTACCTCCAGGTTGATCATGACAAAGTTGTGTGCAAGTTCAGAGATTTCCTTGGACTCAGCAAATTTGGGCTTCAGTGCTAATAAAAAATTATTAAAAAAAGCAACAAAATACAATTATGATCTTGTTGTGACATTAAATCAGACTGATTATCACATCAAAGTACTGACCTTGCTTCTTTAAAATGAAAAACACACACACGAGTTTTCAGGTCACTGCAGTTTAACTTCAAACCCTTTCAGTGACCAGTGTTTGCAGTTTGAACTGTTTGCCCACATTGCTTCCTAATATTAATATCACATGTGGATGTAAAGAAAACCAGGCGTTCGTGTCGCCTTTAATCGAAACATTCTTGCAGAACTGTTTTAACATTAAGGTCAGCTGGCAATAATCACAAGTTATGAATTATAAACAAAACTACATCCGCCTCTTGTCCACGTCAGAAGTAGCCATTGTGGTGTTGCTAATGTGCGGGAGACAAGAGACTTCAAGAAGCCTATTTAGAGGATCAAGCAAACTACTGCGTGACTGTTGGATTACTGGGTATCGTTAAAGTATCCTGGCTGATCTTAAAATAACCTAAAGTCATCCTTGTATTTATTGTTTACTCTGTTTGTGGTTGTCTGATGGTTGTGTAGTCACTGCCGCCCATCAGGGA
>NW_020856978.1:0-501 GCF_000972845.2 Larimichthys crocea
ATGAGGAAAGAGCTTCTCGCTGTGAAGAAAAGAGCTCCTCGCTGTGAGGAAAGACCTCCTCGCTGTGAGGAAAAGAGTTCCTCGCTGTGAGGAAAGAGCTCCTCGCTGGGAGGAAAAGACCTCTTCTCTATGAGGAAAGAGCTCCTCGATGGGAGGAAAAGAGCTCCTCGCTGTGAGGAAAAGACCTCTTCTCTGTGAGGAAAGAGCTCCTCGCCTGGAGGAAAAGAGCTCCTCACTGGGAGGAAAAGAGCTCCTCACTGTGAGGAAAGAGCTCCTCGCTGTGAGGAAAAGAGCTCCTCGCTGTGAGGAAAGAGCTCCTCGCTGCGAGGAAAGAGCTCCTCGCTGTGAGAAAAAGAGCTCCTGCATGTGAGGAAAGAGCTCCTCGTTGGGAGGAAAAGAGCTCCTCGCTGTGAGGAAAAGACCTCTTCTCTGTGAGGAAAGAGCTCCTCGCCTGGAGGAAAAGAGCTCCTCGCTGAGAGGAAAAGAGCTCCTCGCTGTGAG
>NW_020856979.1:0-600 GCF_000972845.2 Larimichthys crocea
GGCAGATGTACTTTGTGACTTTGGGATATACAAATAAAATCTGATTTGTTTTGTTTGTTTCATCCAAATTATGAGCACAGGCTATAGTTGGATAAATATTGTTGTATTATTGTTTTTTTCGCTTGACAACACCTCTCACCCCTTACATGACACTGTGGGGTCCCTGAGCAGCTTCTTCAGCAGCAGACTGATCATGTTGTAGTCTCCTTGTTCATGTCTCACTGCATTTTTTTTTTTCTATTTTTATTTAATTTCTACCTTGCAGTTATTATTTATAATCATGGTCACTTACTTTTGTAATATTATTTATATCATAGTCACTACTCTTGCAATAATATTATTTGTATCATGGTCACTTTCTTTGCAATATTTCTTACACTATGGTCACTTTACATTACAAAACTCTTTTTATACATCATGCCACTTTTATCCTCAGTACTTGTCTTGTACTTGTTTTAAAGGTTGATTGTTTTTCGTGTTTATTGTAGGTTATAGATATTTCTGTCTGTTTATTTTTGCCTTTTCTACTTTTTTCTAATTCTGTAGTGTATGCTACACTTTCCTCTGCTGCTGTAACAAGTAAATATCCCCGTGGTGGGA
>NW_020856980.1:0-712 GCF_000972845.2 Larimichthys crocea
AATTTACTTGTTGCAGCAGCAGAGGAAAGTGTAGCATACACTACAGTGGTGGTAACAATTATGCACTTTTAATTTACTCACTCAGTGAAAACTCTATTTTAACATTGTGGTATTACTATCACAATGTATTACTAGTATTAGCACTGCTACTTGGCAGGTTCCTGTTTTGAACCTTAGCTCTTTTCTTGCATATTCTATGTGTGGCTTTTCACTTGGTAGTCTGGCTTCCTCCCACTGTCCAAAGACATGCACTTAATAGGTTAATTGGTGACTCTAAATTGCTCATGGGTGTGAACGTGAGTGTGAATGTTCTTCTCTATGTGCCCTATGATGAAATGGCGACTTGTCCAAGGTGTACCCCAGCTAGCGTAGGCCCCGGCCCCTTTAGCGGCCCTAATGAGGATAAGCTTTGGATAAGTTTACAGAAAATGGATGGATGATCTTACTACTTTTACTTATGTAAAAGCTCTGAGTATGTCTACCATCACTGCCAAGGACAAACCTCTGACCACTTACACAACAATGTGCCAACAATCCATATACCAAACTATTCAATAACTACACTGCTTGGTGTAAAGAATCGTCTAATGGCTTTATAACATGCTACAAACTAACTAACAAATGTACTGTTCTTGGCAGCAAGTGTCTATCTGAGTATAAACATGGTGAATGCAAAGCGTGTGTGGGTGCAAAGTAAATGATCAAAGAGATT
>NW_020856981.1:0-807 GCF_000972845.2 Larimichthys crocea
CATGCCATTCTGCTCACACCTCTGCCACCAGAACTGTGAGGAGATGGACGGAGGAGGCTACTGGGGCACTCCAGGCATGTTTTGAGGTGACAGACTGGAATACACTCTGCGAGCCACACGGAGAGGATATTGATGGGCTCACGGAGCGTATCACTGACTACATCAACTTCTGTGTCGACACCGTAGTACCACCAAGCACCATCCTTTGTTATGCCAACAACAAGCCGTGGGTAACAAAGGACATCAAAGACATCCTGAATGCAAAGAAGAGGGCTTTCAGACGAAGGTGAGGAGGTGAGAAAAGTCCAACAGCAACTGAAAGTTAAGATCAGGGAAGCTAAGGTCACATACAGGAGGAAGCTGGAGGGGAAGCTCCAGCAGAACAACTTAAAAGAGGTATGGAGTGGCAAGAGAACCATCACTGGAATTAAAAGTGCTGGTAATAGAGGGGGGAACGACACCAGGGAGTGGGCCAACAACATGAATCTATTCTTCAATAGGTTTGATGGTAACCCTGCCTACCCCCCACTGAACTCTTCCGTCTGCATACCATCAGCAGCCAGCCAACACTCTGCACCTCCCCTTTCCCTCAGACCCCCCATCAGCTTAGACTTCACACCTGCCTCTCCCCCTCTTCACAACTCCTGTACTAAACAACTCGACTCCACGCCCACCAAGTGTCCTTCACTCCTGACCAGGTCAGACGACAGCTGAAGAAGCTCCACTCCAGCAAGGCTGCAGGCCCTGATAACATCTGCCCTAGGGTGCTTAAGGCCCTTGGTCCCCCAGCTCTGTGGAGTACTTCAC
>NW_020856982.1:0-510 GCF_000972845.2 Larimichthys crocea
ACACAGTGCATATACGTATATACGTATATACGTGATCTTGCATTTAAATAACTAACATCAGCTTCTTTCCCTTTGTTATATCAGCAGCTTTCCATCTACATTGTTTGACAAATCAAATGATGATGCTGGTATGCTCACCTTTACAAAGTTGCTTTTTAAGTTAAGTTGTAGAGGTTACATGTGGGTGATCAAAGTCAAGTTCAAATTCAAGTAGCATTGAAGTTGTTTTGATATTGCCTGGACTCATCAACTCACTACAATGGTGTGTGTGGTATGCCTGTATCCATTACACCATGTGTATGGTGGTGGTGAACAAATTTCTGTCTGTCCCTCTGTCTTGTCCTGGCTGTGTTTTTGGGTTAAAAAAAACAAAAAAAAAAAAAAACAACAAGAAACCACACAAACAAAAAAAATATGAATTCTGTGTTGTTTTGAAGATCGTCCTTGCTGACACGACTACATTAGATTTCCTCTGCTTTACTTTCTGTGTTGTGTATCTGGAGCTTATTG
>NW_020856983.1:0-665 GCF_000972845.2 Larimichthys crocea
CAGATTTAATGATTAACTGTTTCTGATGAACCATATACATAACGTAATAAAATATTTAACTAAAATAATCCAAATGTAGCTAAACACTTGAATAAATAACACTGTCATATATCATAAACACTTCAAATCAAACAGACTGTACTTGAGTAAATGTACTTAGTTACATGTGAGCGCTGTTAGCATCCAGCTTCATGATAAAGCTCGTCCCTCACCAAATGTCCGTCCTCATGTGGACATGTGAGCATTAACATGATGTTATTCTGTGATTCTCTCACAGTCAGTTTGGATGTCGGACACAGAACTGAAGGAATTTAACGAATCAGGCGGGAATCAGCTAACAACAAGCTAACGCTGAAGCTAGGCGGGAGCTAGCTGTTAGCTGTAGCTAACGTTAGTCTTCAGTGTTTAGTGAAACATGGCAGAGTTCTTCTGTTGGCACTGACAGGAACGACTTACTGCACGGTAACTTTGAGGAGCGTTTGTGTTGACGAAGAAAAACGAGACGAAAATGTCACGCAGGAAATAAAAAAATGAAGAAAAACGTCCTCCTTGTTTTCGTCGACTATATAAGACAAAAAGCAGCATCCAGTCCTGCTGTCGTGTGTTTGTGCCGCACGTTTGAATCCTCTGGCTGCTCTCGAACCTGTGGCTGGAAACAAACAGCA
>NW_020856983.1:1345-1982 GCF_000972845.2 Larimichthys crocea
AAGCAGCAAATTGTCACATTTTGTGCAGCAGGAAACTGTCAGGCCTGTAGTTTACTTTTGATTTCCTGTTTTATTGTTTGGTTTCCATCACTTCCTGTCTGTGTTCATTCTAGGTGTCTTCACTTCCTGTGTGATTGTCTATAGTTTTCACCTGTGCCTCGTTAGCTCCTCCCCCTCAGGTGTGAATATATACCTGCCTCTCCCAGTGTGTCTCTGTTAGATTGTCTGCATCAGCATTTCTGCCTCTGTAATTAGTTTCCTCGTGTTCTGACCCAGTTTGTTCCTTGACCTGGTGTTTCTGTATCTTCACCTGATCTCACTGTTTCATGGTTTTGACCCTCGCCTGTTCTTTGGACTTCCCTTCTGCCTCGTGTTTTGTACCTCTGCCTGAGCTGACTGTGTTTTCGTGTACCGACCTCGGACTGTTAATGAACCGCCTCTCCACACCTGTCTGTCTCTGCTCTGTGGGTCCAGTTGTCTGTCTGAACCTGACAGAAACAGATGTGGGAAGGCTGCAGCTCACAGGGTTACACTGGAGCTTTAAGCTGCTCGTCCTCTGCACAGCCGTGGAAGAAGTACTCATATCTGACTTTACTTCAATAAAAGTCACAGTACCAGAAAGTGCTTAAAGTATTAA
>NW_020856984.1:0-1122 GCF_000972845.2 Larimichthys crocea
CTAGTTCAGTGTTTTCGTTTTTCCCAAGAGAGTGTAGCAGAGGATTTAGTTAGAGTTAGAGTGCTGCTTAGAGTAGCCATTTTTGTTGTAAATTTTGTAGACTGTGTTCTGCAGCTCGGAACTAATAAAGCCTCTTCTAAACCTACCTATTCCGCGACTGAGTCTGCCGCTTTGTTCTGGGCCTGACACAATTTTAAACATTCATTGACTTTAACCACTAACAGAGGGCATTTTCTACAGTTTCTTTAAGAAACACAAGTCTTTGTGACTGCAGACTAAATTTAATACAACAAACATGAAAATATGAACAAAAGGACATTTACAACTTCATGGATGTAAGTTATGTCTGAACATAAATCGACTTCAATTGTTAATTAAAGCTGCAAGCAGCGATGGTCGGGCCCTCGCAGATATGCGCACGTTGAAATGTGTGCACGTCGAAATGTGCATAATATCGTTCTTTATAATATCGGTCTTAATAACCACAAGAAGTTTCAGACAGCTCTCATTGACTCAGATCTGGCCGTCAGGAGTCACATAAAATCAGTCACCAAAACAGCCTTCTACAATCGGCGTCGAGTTTGACGCTCCGTCACGGCCACGCCCTCTGATTAAAAAGTTGTGATAACTTTTCACTGTTGATGCCTTGAGAACACACATGGCAAGTTTCAAGCACATTGGATGAAATCCCTAGGAGGACTTCGTTCAAATGCGACCCCTGGAAATGAGGCAAAAACGGGAAGAGGCCAAATCTGAGCAAAATTGGACGCCGTACGCTTCACTGTAGCCCGGGGCACCAAGAGACTTTTTTGTGCGTCTGGGCATGTTACATACGCCCACCGAGTTTCGTGCACGTGGGCGAAACCGTGGCGAGGGGCACCGGCAAAAACGCGCACGTAGGTGGCGCTGTGGAGGCGTATGCGCGCGTGCATGTGTGAGACCTCCAAAATACGTAATTTTATGCCTGACATTGGGGGGGGTAGGCAAATTTTGGTGAGTTTTCGGGGGGATATGGGCTGTGGAAAATGCGATTTACTCTTAAACGCCATTCAGCGTTCGAAATACAATAGTGGGCCTCGCTGTGCTCGGGCCCTAGTTAAACATCAGATCTACAATAGTAAC
>NW_020856985.1:0-571 GCF_000972845.2 Larimichthys crocea
AACAGCATTTAGAGTATTATGATTAAATACAAAAACATGATATTCTTAATCATAAAAAGGCAAGCAGATATAGATCTTTCATACCACTGGGTGATTGCAGTGGATAATATCATGTCAAGACAATAATATCTTGTGACTAGGTATATAAAGATGTTGCACTACTTGCCAGCCAGTCTTTCACAGAGTGGTGAACCTCTCCTCATTTTTACTTCTGAAAGACTCAGCCTCTCTGGAATAGTGCTTTTTTTTCTACCCACTCATGTTACTGACGTATTGCCATTCGACCTGATTAACAGTGAGCTGTTCAACCAGGTGTTTTCTTTTTAGCATTTCACAACTTTTCCAGTTTTTTATTGTACTGTCCCACCTTTTTTTAAACGTGTTGATGGCATCAACAGAGTTTCAACATTTGATAAGTTGTATTTGTGCTGCTTTTAATTAAATATGGAGTGTTTATTGTTTTCCACATCATTACATTTTGCTTCTATTTACATTTTACACCACATGCCAACTTTTTGGAAACAAGGTTGTAGAATTATTTTTTATGTGTCCTCTGGTTTTCCTTTTCATA
>NW_020856986.1:0-726 GCF_000972845.2 Larimichthys crocea
AGGAGAAGATGGAGCGATGGATGGAGGCTAAAATTAGTATTGCACAATACAACCTACACCTAGACTCCTGCAGGGGGGAGAGGAGTTGTTCGTGATGGATGTCAGCTTTGCTAACATCCTCCTCTCCCCCACTTCCCTCTGTGGAGTCTAGGGAACAGTCCAGGACAGAGCTGGGGGGGTGAAATTAAACTCAAATCAATCTATTTGTATATTTCAAGATAAGATACAGGATCCAATGAGAGTCTTTCTTGTCTTATCTGACAAGTTATGAGGATACTGATGTTGTATCAGTTTGTTTGAGGTGTGAAGTGAAAGGGTGGATGTTTTTTGGTCTTTGCATTGTCGATGCGAAAAGTTCATATTATATATGTTGTGGAGAAATTGCTGAAGTCAAAGGTCAATGGTGAGGTCAGGAGGGAAGAAAGTATTCAGGAGCCTCTGATGTCTTATGCTGTATTATTTATTGACGCTTGGCCAAGGAGAATTAGAGACACTCTCAAAGTTCATCAGAAGTGCCTGAGTCGGTCTCACATTCTGCCCAACTCGTGCTGGTGGATCGACTTTAAACCCCAAGATAACAGCACGAATACTACACGCCCAGAATGAGTCAAAGAGAATGTCTTTACCCATGGAGGTGTTATTGTCAGCATATTCTAGTCTGGAGACACAGATGTCTGTTTACACAGAGTGGAACGTCAACGGCAAGATATCTATTATGTCTATGAA
>NW_020856987.1:0-1193 GCF_000972845.2 Larimichthys crocea
CCACAGGTTTCCCAGGCCGACCACAGCTCCTGCAACAACCAGAATATATTCAGTTTTACTGGCCCACTGTCCTCTGTCTGCAGCCTTCTTCTGAGTTTCCGTTTTTCTTCTTTGTCTGTTCATCTCAACGTCAAGGATGTCATCCGTTGTGTGTTTCAGTCACAACTGCAAAGAACTACAAACTGATAATTCATTTGACTACATCCTGATCTCAATAAAATAATACCAGTCATTCTGATGGTTTATGATAAAAACATTCAAAAATGTCCCTGTTAAAAAAATAACCCTGTTGACTCAGGTTCACTCAAACAGTTATATCATTGTCATGTTTGTTTAACTGGGGAAAGTTATCTTTTATAACATATTTAATTTCACTAAATGACACACTTGTGAATGAGTGTGTTGGTAAGAGATATTGATGCATTATTTGAGTTATTAAGAACATCATTATTTTAAAGAGTAAAGAATTCCCCCTCTGGGATCTCTGCATCGTTTCTATACACTCAGATACCGGTTGACACAATGTTGTCGCCCTCTTAGACCCTGCATATTAACTATGACTGTGCCAAGCTGTTGATTAAAGACAAAGATGAGGAAAATCTAACATTTTAAGTGCTTTATTAAGCAATCAGTAACTTCAGTCCTATATTTAAAAATACAAATAGGAAAGTCGTAAGTAAGTTAAAGACCTCCACCCAGACCTGTAATAACATGACAATGATATAACTGTTTGAGTGAACCTGAGTCAACAGGGTTATTTTTTTAACAGGGACATTTTTGCATGTTTTTACCATAAACCATCAGAATGACTGGTATTATTTTATTGAGATCAGGATGTAGTCAAATGAATTATCAGTTTGCAGTTCTTTGTAGTTGAGACTGAAACACACAACGGATAACATCCTTGATGTTGAGATGAACAGACAAAGAAGAAAAACGGAAACTCAGAAGAAGGCTGCAGACCGAGGACAGTGGGCCAGTAAAACTGAATATATTCTGGTTGTTGCAGGAAATGTGGTCGGCCTGGGAAACCTGTGGAGATTTCCTTACCTCTGCTACAAGAACGGTGGAGGTGAATATTATAAAATCTGTTATTAAGTGAGTTGTATTCGTTTGGGTGTGATTTAGGGAAATACTGATCTTTAAATGAGAAGATAATACTTAAGTTAATGTCATTTCAGTTGGTGTACATG
>NW_020856988.1:0-526 GCF_000972845.2 Larimichthys crocea
CCAGGGATACACAATCAGGAGCCTGTAAAAACGTCAAACACAACACCTATAAATAGTTTCCAAAGGAAAGACTACTAATAACACACGTAGGTTGATGTTGTGAGGAATTTAAAAAAAAAAGAATAGACAGGTCACCTGGCCAGAGCCTGGGGTCCAATTTCAGCCACATTGATCTTTCCCCACAGGGATACGATAGCAGCACGCTCAGCATCTGTCCAATCGACCATGTTGACGAGGTTTAGGTTAAAGTTTTTTTTTTTTAAAACAACAACTATTTGATCAGAAGCCTCTTGCAAATGTCAGTCCTTTGGAGGCTTTTATTAATTACTGAATGCCACACCTCTCAGGAAGGAAAGCGTTTGATTGGACCAGAGGCGAGGAAATTTTGGCTTGATGTTTACCGAGCTTGATCTGATCTTTGCCTAGTCGAAAAGACTGATAGAACAAATATCAAAATAAGACAAATTTTTGGCATGTGAGTTACTGTAAGGTCTTTGCATCAGTTCTTAATTGTTTATTATTTCTT
>NW_020856989.1:0-640 GCF_000972845.2 Larimichthys crocea
ACAGTGTAAGATCAAGTTGATTACATCCAACTATGCCACAGACCTAATTGGCGAGCGTGACAGTGTGCGGAGCTTGTCATCTCCAATCATTAGGCCTGTCAGAGATCCATCAGATGCTCGGCTAATTAGGAGAACGCTAATGAAGCTGGCAAAACAACTCCTCTTTTTAGACAGCTGAGTGCGCTCCGTCGCTGGGGTGGGAAGTGTGTGTGTGTCTATGTGGTGTGCGTGCGTCTGGTTTGTTGGAAAAGAAGAGACGAGGAGCGTGCGGCATCACGGAGGAAGGATGGAGATAGTTGTGGAAAGTTAAAACAAAAAAACAACGTCTTGATGTGACGCCATGTTCCAGTGGTGTACGTACGGTCTGCTTCGGTGCTTAACCAATGAGAAAAACATGAAAAGCTTCAAATCAGCAGATTTTTTTTTTTAATTGAACTTTTCAGCAAACACACTGACCTTTAACCAGATTTAAAGCTTTATGTCAGTCCAACAAATGTGATGGTTGAATGAATCGCCGCAGCTCAGCGCGATCTACCTGCTGCCTTTTTACCACGAGAATGCTTTCATTCCCTCTCGATGGACAAAAGAGTGGAGGAATCGGTGACACGAAAGAGAAGAAAAAGAGAAAGAAATCTGTAAA
>NW_020856990.1:0-17335 GCF_000972845.2 Larimichthys crocea
GCGTATTTACAAGTATACTTACAAGTTGTACTTACAGGTGTATCTACATTTATACTTACAGGTTGTACTTCCACGTGATTTACGGTGTGTTTACCGGTATACTTTACGGTGTACCTACATTGTTATTACAGGTATACTTACAAGTGTTACTTTACAGGTATACTTACAAGTGTATTACAGGTGTACTTACAGGTGTACTACAGGTTATACTTACAGAGTGTACTACAGGTGTGCTTCAGGTTGTCCTTACAGGGTGGCTACAGGTGTATTTTACAGGTGTTACTTACAGTGTCTTACGGTGTACTTACAAGTGTACTTACGGGTATTTACAAAGTGTACTTATAGGTGTATTTACAAGTTTTGTCCTTATAGGCGTATTACAAAGCTGTATTACAGTGTATCTTAACAAGTGTACTACAGTGTACTTACAGGGTATGTACAGGTTACTTACAGGTGTATTTACAGGTCTACTTTACAAAGTGTCTTACAGGTGATTTACAGGTTATACTTACCGGTGAACTACAGGTATAATTACAGGTGTTATTTCCATGTATACTTACAAGAGTGTACTTACAAAGTTATACAAGTGTACTTAATTGGTATTTACAGTATACTTACAAGTGTATTACAGGTATAACTACACGTGTACTTACAGGTATATTACAGGTATATTTACAAGTGTATTACAGGTGTGTTTACAGGTGCATTTACAGGTGGTTCCTACAGGTGTATTTACAGGTCTCCTTACAAGTGTATTTACAGGTATACTTACAAGTGTAGTTACAGGTATACTTACAGGTATATTTACAAGTTAGTTACAGGTGTGTTTACCGGTGCATTTTTACAGGTGTTCTACAGGTGATTTTACCGTATACTTACAACGTTTATTTACACGTTAACCTTACAAGTGTACTTACAGGTGATTCTACAGTTATCTTACAGGTGGTACTTACCAGTTTTTACAGGTGTGTTTACAGGTATAACTTACGGTGTACCTACAGTGTATTTTACAGGTATATTACCAGTGTACTTACCAGGTATCTTACAAGTGTACTTCCAGGTTTACTTACAGGTATACTTACAGGTATATTACGTGTTTACTTAACAGGTCTACTTCCAGGGTACTTACAGGTATATCTACAGGTATATCACAGGTGTACTTACAGGCGTGCCACAGGTGTCATTTACAGGTATACATACTAAGTGTACGTACAGATTGTACTCACAAGTGGTCTTTACAGTGTTATACTTACAAGTGTATATACATGTTATTTACAGGTGTACTTACAGGTGTATTTAAGGTAATTTACAAGTTGCATTTACACGGTGTGCTTACAGGTGCATTTACAGGTGTTCCTACCGGTGTATTTACAGGTCTATTACAAGCGTCTTTACAGGTATACTTACAGGCGTATTACAGGTATACTTACAAGTCTAACTTTACAAGTCTTACTTACAGGTATATTACATAGTGTATTACAGGTGTTATTTACAAGTGTATTTACAAGTGTATATTTACAAGTGTACTAACAGGGTTTATTTTTTACACGTGTACTTATAGGTGTATTACAAGTGTACTTCAGGTGTATTTACAATGTACTTACAGGTGTATTACTAGTATACTACAGGTGTACTTACAGGTGTATGTACACGTGTGGACGTACAGTGTATTTCCAAGTGTACTTACAGGTGGATGACAAGTGTTGGTACTTATAGGTGCGTAAAAGTGGTACTACAGTTGTATGTCCAATGAACGTACAGGTGGATTACAGGGTCTATTAACATGTGTACTTACCGGTGTATTTACAGGTATACTTACAGGTTATGGACAAGTTTACTTCCAGGTGTATTTACAAGTGTTACTTACAGGTGTATTTACAGTTGTACTTACAGGTGTATTTACAAGTGTACTTACATGTGTTCTAACAGGTATACTTACAGGTGTACTTACATGTGTATCAATGTATACTTCCGGTGTATTACAGGATGATACTTACAGGTAACTTACAAGTGTACTTATAGGGTATTTACAGGCTTATACTTAAGGTTACTTACAGGATAATTACAGGGGTATACAGGTGTATTTACAGGGGTAACTTACAGGTGTAGGTTACAAAGTCTCCTTCGATGTACATATAGCACAGTTAAAAAAAAACAAGGAGCTACCGAGGCGACATGTACACATAAAAAAATATGTACAGGTAAATAATTTGACAATAGTTTGAGGGATGCTAAATAAAATCTGCCAGGCGTACATGCACGTATCATTTTTCATGATTTGTCGCTTGAAAGTTGAAAAAAGAATCTAGGTGGCCGCTCCTTCCTTTGTCTGTCTGGCTCATCTCATATGTGTGTTTCTTAAATCGGACCATCAGAAGTTTGTTTACCGTGAGCTACACACACACACACCACCCCCACACACACACCCCACACATCCAACACACCTCGAAAGTATCCTGAATGGTGTGCTGTTTTATAGTCCGTCATGACTGTAAACCAGCCCGCTAGCTGAGGGTGCTATGTTCACGCCATATTGTGAGCGGAACACCTCCGATCTTGACCCACCTCGTCCCGTCCGTCCCAGACTCCTTCAAAACAACCGATTCCAACATGACGAGCTGACTAAGAGTCCGCGATCCCGACTGGACGTGGACCACGCCGCTGTGCCGGGGCCCGATCCACCAAACCATGCAATTAACCGCCATGCAGTCGGAGCAGCGCGGAAAGTATCCCAGTGGGAGAGAGCTGGGAGAGGCGCAGGCCCGCCTATTGCAAAAAGGGGAGGAGGCGGGGAGGACAGGAAGCTACTAAAAGTGTGCAGTAGCCTGAAGACAGAGATGTTTTAGAACCTCGCAAGTGATTGAGAACCCGGACTTGCGACTATGAACTAAGGATCAGACAGTTTAAAGCGGTCTCGCAACAAGGAGTGGTTTCCTCCACCGACCTGGAGTGTTATCCTCAGACCAGGAGTGTCTCCTCAGTCCAGAGTGTCTGTCCAGGACCAGGAGTTCTCTCAGTCAGTCCAGGGAGTGTTCCTCAGACCAGGAGTGTCTCCTCAGTCAGTCCAGGTGAGTGTCCTCTCCAAAACGCCAAGGTGTCTGGTACACCCCCACATTCTTCAGACAGTAGTGTCTCCTCAGTCCCGTAGGTTCCTCCAGACAAGGAGTGTCTCCCTTCAGTCCAGGAGTGTCTCTCAGTCAGTCAGGAGTGTTTCTCCAGACAGGGTGTCTCCTCAGTCCAGAGTGTCTCCTCCAGACCCAGGCAGAGTCTCTCAGTCCAGGTGGTTGTCATGCCTGGTTGTGTCCTCTCAGCTTACCCTGTCTGTCCTCGTCGCCGTCGCAGCGACAGTGCGAGCGTACTGTGTTCTCTTCTACTGCGCGGTGCCGTGCGCAGCTTCCTGTCTGGACTTTGGGGGATATGCGCAGAGTATGGAGGTTTTCTTCTACTGGGAGGACGGTACGCCCACGAAACCTTCCTGCCATCTGAGGCACTGCTGTACACGGTCGTACACGGACCATCAGTGGACTTACGCACGTTCCATGCTCAACAGGTACTAAGTGAGTGCCCTCAGAGCACAGCGCTGCAGCTTCTGCTGCTGGCAAGTGGAGCGGCCTCACCGCCACCTGTCCGTGGCAAGTTGGCCCTACACAACCCGTGTTCAATCCTCAGACGCGATGGTGGCGGCTTGAAGGACTGTGACCGCCCGAGCACCGTCAGGCCTTCTAGTTGCCACGTGGCTCTCGACGTGTCGGACGCAGGAAACGACTGGCGGTATGCATAGCAGTGGAAGCTGTCACGACCTGACTGTCTGTGCTACTACTGACTCATGGTGCAAAGCCGCCGGACTCCGACGCTGCCCTTCAGCGAACTCCTCATGTCCGACACGACGGAGCGACGCCAGTGCAGCGGCTGCCTCGACGCTATGCTGCTCTTCCTGCCCAGACCGCCCCACACTGCAGCGCTGCGGGATTGAACCACATCGCTGGCAAGCCTGCTGGGAGATGAAGTAGTGTGCGTAGCTGGCTGTGCGGTTCTGCGCCCCGCCCCCCCCTCTTTGCTGCAGGCGCTCAGGTGTTTGGCCCAGTCTGGACCGGTATCAGATGCCACGCTGCCTACTTCCTTGCAGCCGGCACAGCTGGCAGTGATGTTCATCTGTCCCCAAGCCAACACACTGAGGATGCTGTGATTTGACAGCCTGTTGATGTGATTAAAATAAAAATGTAAATAAAAACGTAGGTTAAAAACCTGGTATCTCCAGAAGGTGCTGATACGAGGTTTTGATGACGTTTCTACCTCAGTGAGTCATGTTATACAGGAACTGTCGACCAATAATTGCATTGACAGCTAAACAGCAGAAGTATCTGCTGTGTTTGATTGACAGCTGGACCTTTGGTTCATAGACTATTGATCAATCAAGACTTTTTTCAGCCCTGAGTTTTGTCTGCAGGGCTGCAATGTTGATTTGTTGAAGTAGAACCAGCTGTCAAACCTGATATTCATTTGTGTATATATATAACAATATTAACCGATAGTATGTAGACGGTTTTCGCCCATGGAACCTTCTCAAATAACTTAATCATTTCTGCAGCTTAAGCGTTATCCTGTCTCTTAGACTCCATCCCAACCAGGCTGCTTAAGGATGGTTTTAACTCTAGTTAGTCCTTCTTTTATGGATAGATTAATCTGTCTTTATTATCAGGAATGTACTACAGTCCTTTAAGTAGCTGTATTAAAACCTCTTCTTAAAAAGCCAACCTCTAGACCCAGAGTCTTAGCGCAACTACAGACCGATATCAAACCTTCCCTTTCGCTAGATACTTGAGAAGGAAAAGCTGTTGTAGCTTAATCAGCGTGTGGACTTTCTCCATAACCCATAGTTCATATTTGAGATTTCCAGTCAGGATTTTAGAGTGCTATTCAAGCACAGAGAAGCTTACATCGTGTTCGTTTCTCCTTCCGCAGAGTCAAGTTACAAATGACCTCCTACTGGCATCAGACAAGGACTATTCTCTGTACGTGTTTTATCTGTAGATCTTAGTGCCGCATTTGACATCATTGACCATCAAATTCTTTTACAGAGACTGAGAACATCAAATTGGCATCAAAAGGAAACCGCCCTAAGCTGGTTTAAAGTCGTATTTATTAGATCGATGCAGTTTGTTCACGGTCAATGCTTGAATCCTCCCATGCAGACCAAATTTGTCATGGAGTCCACACGGTTCTGTATTGGAACCACTTCTATTCAGTTTTTTATATGCTTCCTTTAGGGACATTATTAGGAATCATCTATCAATTTCCATTGTTCTGCTGATAACACCCAATTAATATTTATCATCAAGCCTGATGAAACAATCAGTTACTAAACTCCAAGCATTGCCTTAAGGATATAAAAAGTTGGATGACCTTACAATTTCTGATGTTTAAATCCAGACAATACTGAAAAAAAAGTTCTTGTAATTGGACCCCAAACACCTCAGAAACTCTCTTTAGCGACTTGTTACTTTAGACGGGATACCCTGGCCTCCAGCTCCCACTGCTAAAAGCATCGTGCCTCAAGCGGATGCAGACAAAACTATGCATTTGTTCTTTTAGTCTGGGACACTGATATGGATCAATCATTGGAACTTTTGTCCTCAAGGTCACCATGGCTGCTGGATGCAGCTCCATACTTGATTATCAATAACTGGCGCTGTTCAGTGTTTAAAATGTTTATTAAGTGAGGTTTACATTCCCACCAATCAGTTGATAGCAGGATGACATCACAATTCTCAAATTTCCATGTCAAACGATGTCAGAGAAGAGGAAGTGGGCTGGAGGCGAGTTTAACGGACCCGTTCAGACTCAGACCTGAGGTCCATCACCAAAATTTACATTTTTAACGCTCTGCAGTGGTCGGGCTCCTGCCTGTCCGTGGGTAACAGTAGTAGAACTGTCAGTTCATCATGGTTCAGTTCGTCTGGTCCCCGTAAGAGGATCAGAATCAGTGTGGAAACTCAGGTTAAACCAGTCTGAAGAAAAAGACTCACTGCATAAATAAAAACATTAAAAACAAGTTTTAAAACAGTTTGAAACAGTCTGAACGAAACAATGAAAAAGGGACCCATGTACACCAATGTGCGGTCAGCAAAAACCATGGGTTTTTTTTTCGGCGCCCTGACTGAAACTGAACGAAACTAGAAACATTAAACTGACTTTAAAAACCAGTCACACCCAGCCCGAACCCGTCCTTGGAGTCCCGCTTTCTTTCAGAAATTAAAGTGCTCCAGTCAAAAAACAAAAACAAAACAATAAAACAAATAGTCTTCATTTTCACTTAATTCCCAGCAGCTTACTGGGGCTCCCTGTTGGCGGCAATCTTTTCAAAACCGTCCTCTAACACAAGTGTCACAGGAAGTGATGTCACCTTGCCTGCATCAGTGCTGTCCAAAGTGGCATCACCCCACTTCCTTCTGGCACGTCACTTCATGGAGGGATTGTGTGTAACAGGAAAATTGTGTCATGGTCACTTGACATCATGTACGTCCACCCGGGGAATCCAGATCGATAGACCAACAACAAACAGTGGTGACATCACAGTGGATGTCATGGGTCAGATGAGGCACCCACTCATCTCGACATGTCACCAAGAGGGGGAGGGGCCAGAGGGGGCGGGTCTACAAGGATTTGTTGGAGGGGGCTTCAGTGACGCCAGAGGATGAGTTGTGGGCCGAACTCTGATTGGTGGATGTCCCGCGTCTAGAAAGGCCCTCCCAACCAACTCCTTGTAGATAGACCCGCCCCTCTGGCCCCTCCCCCTCGTGTGGTGACTGATTGTCGACGATAGTGGGGCTCATCTGACCCATGCCATCACTGTGCTGTCACCACTGTTGGTGTTGTCTATCTGATCTGGATTCCCCTGGTTGGACGTCAGGATGTCAAAGTGACCAGTGACACCATTTCCTGTTTACACAACCTCCCTCTGACGGAAGTGACGTTCAGACCGGAAGTGGTTGATGCACTGTTGGACCAGCACTGAAGCAGGCAGGTGACATCACTTCATGTGAACACTTGTTTGTTTAGAGGACGCGTTCTGTAAAAGCTGGCCGCCACACAGGGAGCCCCAGTAGCTGCTGGAATTAAGTGAAATGAGACTTTGTTTATTTTTGTTTTTTTTTTGACTGGAAGCACTTATTCTGAAAGGACAGCGGACTCCCGGAGGGACGGGTTTCTGCGGGTTGTGACTGGTTTTAAACAGGTTTAATGTTTTCTAGTTCAGTTCGTTCCGTTCAGTGGCGGCCAAAACTGGTTCTTTGGCTGACTCACATTGGTACATGGGGTCCATTTTCATTGGTTCAGTTCAGACTGTGTTCTTCAAACTGTTTAACTTGTTTTTATGTTTTTATTTAAGTGCAGGTCTTTTTCTTAGACTGGTTTAACTGGTTCCAGCCACTGATTCTGATCCTCTACTGGGACCAGACTGAACGAATCCCTGTACTGGATGAAGTTCTACTGTTACCACGGCAACAGGCAGGAGCCACCCGCCCATGCAGAGCGGAAAAATGTAAATTTTGGTGATGTACCTTCAGTCTAGGTCTGCAACTGTCCTTTAAACTCGCTCCCTCCCACTTTCCTTCTTCTCTGGACATCGTTGCCATGGAAATTGCGAATTGTGATGTCATCTGGCTTCAACTGATTGGTTGGATGTAAAACTCACTTAATAAACATTGTTAAACACTGAAACAGCGCCAGTATGATAATCAATTATGAGGCCCATCCAGCCAGCAATGTGGATCCTTGAGGACAAAAAGTTCCCAACTGATTTGATCCCTATCCGTTGTCCAGACTCTAAAAGTAACAAATGGGCATTCGTTTTCTGCATTCCGCTTGAGCACGATGCTTACAGTGGAGCTGGAGCCAGGGTGATCCCTCTAACGTAACTAAGTCTTAGAAAGTAGAGTTCTGCGGTGTGTGGGCGTCCAATTACAGACTTTTTTTCAGTATTGTCGGATTTAAAATCAGAAAATGTAGGTATCCAAACTTTCTATCCTAAGGACCATGCTTGGGTTTAGTTAACTGATTGGTTTCATCAGGCTGATTGATAAATCTCCATTGGGTGTGTTATCAGCATAACATGGAAATTGATCGAGTGATCCTAATAATGTTCCCTAAAGGAGATATATTAAACTGAATCGACGTGGTTCCAAGTACAGACCCTTGTGTGGACTCCATGACAAACTTTGGCTGCAGGAGGATTCATCCATGACGTGAAACAAACTGGACACTCGATTCTAAGAAACACGACCCTCTTAAACCACTTAGGGCGTTTCCTTTGATGCCAATTGATGTTCCAGTCTCTGTAAAGAATTTGATGGTTCAATGATGTCAAAAGCGGCACTATAAGATCTAACAGGGCAAGTACAGAGATTGAGTCTTTGTCTGATGCCATTTAGGGAGGTCATTTGTAACTTGACTAATGCGGTTCTCTGTGCTAGGATGCACTCTTACTCCTGACTGGGAAATCTCAAATAGACTATTGTTATGGAGAAGTCACAACAGCTGATTAGCTACAGCTTCTCACGTATCTTAGACAGAAAGGGACGGTTTGATATCAGGTCTGTAGTTGGCTAAGCCCCTTCTGTGTCTAGAGTGGCTTTTTTTAAGAAGAGGTTTAATTACCGCACCCTTAAATGACTGTGGTACATATTCCTGATAATAAAGACAGATTAATCATATCCAAATACAGACTGATAACTAGAGGTAAAACATCCTTGATCAGCCTGGTTGGGAGATGAGTTAAGAGAAGGATGTACGGCTTAGTTGCATAGATATAGAAATGATTAAAGTGATTGATGAGGTCGATTTGGAGAAAAAAACAGTCTAAAGACATATTCAGGTAATATTTTTTTATATCTATACACAAATAATAGGTTTTGACCAGTGTTTCTAAACTTCAACAATGCAGCTGCAGACAAAACTCAGGGCTGAAAAAAGTCTTTATGATTCAATATTCTATTGATATGTGAAACACAAAGGTTCCGCCTGTCAATCAAACACAGCAGATCACTTCTGTCTGTTACTGATCAATGCAATCTGATTGGTCGACAGTCTGTATATAACCTGACTCATGATGTAGAAACATTTCATCAAAACCTCGGTATTCGCACCCTTCTGGAGATCCAGGTTTTTACCTGACGTTTTTATTTACATTTTATTTACATCCTCCACCTTGCTGTCCAATCACAGCAGTCTCAGTGTGTTGGCTTGGGGGCAGATGACATCACTGCCAGCTGTGCCAGCTGCGGAAGTCAGGCTAGAGTGCCAAATCTGATCCGTCCAGCTGGGCCCAAAACACCTGAGCGCCTGCAGCAAGAGGGGGGGCGGTGGCCGACGCACAGCCAGCTGAAACACTTCATATCCCCAGCAGGCTTTGCCAGCGTGTGGTTCATCCCGCGCGCGCAGTGTGGCGGTACCAGGGAACTGGAGGAAGAGCAGAAGCAGCAGCAGAGCGTCGAGGCAGCGCTTGGCACGTGGCGTCGCTCCGTCGTGTCGGACTGATGAGCGCTGAAGGGCAGCGTGAGGTCCTCAGGTTTGCACAAGAGTCCGTGTATCGCAGCAGTACAGTCAGGCGTGACAGCTCCACTGCTCAGCTGCACCGCCGTCTTTCCTGAGTCCGGACACGTCGAGCAGCCACTGTGGCCATCTAGGAAGTCTGACGGTGCTCTGCGGGTCACATTCCTTCAGGCCTCCACATTCGCGCTGGAGATTTTGACACTCGGTTGTAGCGACACTGCCAGGAAAGGTGCGGTGAGCCGCTGCCACTTCAGCAGCAGGAAGCGCTGCAGGCTGTGCTCTGAGTGTTTGGCACTCACTGCGTACCTGTTGAGACAGGTACGTGCGTAGTCATGATGGTCGTGTACGACGCGTACAGCATTGCCTCAGATGGCAGGAAGGTTCGTGGCGTCGTCCTCCAGTAGAAGACCTCCCTACTGCGCATATCCTCCAACGCCAGACGGAAGCTGCCTCACGCCACGCGCAGTTTCGAGGAGAACACAATACCTCGCATGTCGCTGCGAGGCGACGAGACAGAAGTAAGCTGATGAGGACAGCAACCACGGCATGACAACGGCACCTGGACTTGAGGAGACACTCCTGGTCTGGAGAGACACTCCTGGACTGAGGAGACATCCTGGTCTGGAGGAAAAATGAAAAACACTCTGGGACTGCCTGGAGTACACTCCTGGCGACTGAAGGGGGACACTCCTGTCTGGAGGAGGGACACTACTGGGGACTGCGGAGCACTCCTGGTCTGAAGAGCCACTCCTGGTCTGGAGGAGACAGCCTGGACTGACTGCGGAGACACTCTGTCGGAGGAAACCACTCCTGGGGACTGATGAGGAGACATCCTGTCTGGACGAGACACTCCTTGGACTGATGAGGACCTCTGGTTCTGGAGAAACCCTCCTGGTCTGGAGGAAACACTTCTTGTTTGACGAGAACCTTTAAACTGTCTGAATCCTAGTTCAGAGTCACGTCTGTCTTCTAGTCAAAACCTCTGTTCTTCAGCTCCTTCACACTTTATGCTTTCTGTCCTCCCCGCCTCCTCCCGCCTCCCTCCCTCCCAGCTCTCTCCCACTGGTCTTCCGCGCTGCTCCGCTGCTCTCTTGCCGCCCCGCCTCCGTTGCACTCCTCCGGTCGTTCAGACCTCATGTGTGGATGTTTGTTTTGGAAGTCTGGACGGGACGTGGGGGGGACGGGTGGGCAGATCGAGTGTCTCACCATAGCGAACATAGCGACCCTCAGTAGCGGCTGTTACATCATGACGACTGTAAAACACACACCAATTCATATTATCATGTGTGTGTTGTGTGTGTGTGGGTGTGTGTGTGTTTGTAGCTCTGTAAACCAAACTTCTGTGGTCCTATTTAAGAACAAACATATAGAGCGAGCCACGACCGAGAGAGAGCGTCCACTCTGATCTTTTTTTCAAACTTTAAGGTCAAGAATCATTGAAAAAATGATAAGTCATGATACTGCAGATTTATTTTAGCATCCCTCAAAACTATTGTCAATTATTTACCTGTACTATATTTTTTATGTTTTACATCCCTCGGTACGCTCTTGTTTTTTTAACTGTCTATATGTAATCGAGAGCAATTTGTAAATCCTACACTGTAAGTACCCCTTGTAAATCCACCTGTACATACACTTTAATTATACCTGAAGTACACCTGTAAGTATACGTACATACACCTAAAGACACCTTGTAAGTTATCCTGTAAGTATTACCTGTACATAACCTTAAGTATACCCTGTAAATACAACCTGTACGTACACTGTAAAGTATACCTGTAAATACACTGTAAGTACACTTTTAACTACACCTGTACGTACAACTTTGTCTTTGTAATACACCTGTACGTACACTTGTCAATACACCTGTAAAGTACACTTGTAATACCACCTGTAAGTATACTGTAATACCATGTAAGTACACCTGTTTTAAGTATACCTGTAAATACACCGTAATACACTTGTAAATACACTGTAGTACACTTGTAAATACACCTATAAGTACACTTTGAAATACACCTGTAAGTTACACTGGTAACTACACTTGTAAAGTACCCACTGTAATACACCTGTAAGTACACCTGTACGTAACCTCGTAAATCCACCTGTAAGTACACTTGTAAATTACACCTGTACGTACACTTGTAAATACACCCATAAGTACATGTAAATACACCTGTCCGGTTTACACTGTAAATACACTTGTAGTACACTTGTAAAATACACTGTAAGTACACTTGTAAGTATACCTGTTACGTAGACTTTTAAGTAGACTTGTAAGTATACCTTGTTTTAACTACACCTGTAAGTATATACCTGTAAATACGCTTGTAAGTAACCTGTAATCCCCCTGTAGGAACCCCTTGTAAATGCACCTAAGCCACATCCTGTCAATGCACTTGTCAACTACTACTGTAAATACAACCGTGATTAGAGCAGCTACATGCCAGACGTTAAATATACGCAATGGCTGAAATGTATATACACTTGGCTAAGAACGAGGCTATACCTGTAAAGTCTTACATTGGAGTACATCTGTAAGTACACTTGTATGTATACCTGTAAATACCCCTGTAGGCACACTGTAAGTTACACTTGTAAGTATACCTGTAAGCTATACCTGTAAGTACCCCTGTTACGGATTATTACCTGTACGACACCTGTAATAGTATACCTGTAAGTATCCCTTAAGTACACCTGTACGTACACTTGTAAGTCTACCTGTAAAGTAACTTGTAAGATACCTGTAATACCCCTGTAGGACACCTGTACGTATACCTTAAACCCCAACCTGTAAAATACACTTTTGTAAGTACACCTGTAAGGATACCTGTAGATACACCTGTAAGTACACTTGTTGTAACGTAATTGTAAAACTTACGCTTTTGTAAGTATACCTGTAAATACCTGTAGGAACACCTGTAAATGACCTGTACACACACCTGTACTACACTTGTTAAATATACCTGTAAGTATACTGTAATCCACTTGTAAGTATACTGTAATACACGGTACGTTATTTATACCTGTAAATACACCGGTAGGAACACCTGTAAATGCCACCTGTAAACACACCTGTAATACACTGTAAAATATACCTTAAGTTAACCGGTACGTTACACTGTAAGTTATACCTGTAAAATTAACTTGTACGTCTACCTGTAAATACACATGTAAGTACACTGTGAGTTACACTTGTAAGTACATGTAAGCTACTGTAAATTACACCCTGTAATTATACCTGTAGTTCAACCTGTACGTATACCTGTAATACACCTGTACGTACACTTGTACAGTATACCTGTAAATACACTGTAAGTATACCTGTACATACACCTTGTAAGTACACCGTAAGTACACCTTGTAAAATACACCTGTCAGTACACTTGTAATACACCTATAAGTAACTTGTCATACACCTCATAAGTACACTTGTAAATACACCTGTTAATACACTTGTACGTACACTGTACGTACACTTTTAAGTAACCTTGTAAATACACCTGTTAGCACCACCGTAAGTACACTGTAAGCACCCCTGTAAGTACCCCTGTAAGTATACCTGTAAGTACACTGTACGTATACCCCTGTCAGTACACCTTGTAAGTATACCTGTAAAGTTTACACTTGTACGTTACCTGTACATACCCTGTGTCACTGTAGGATACCTGTCAACACACCTGTAACATACCACTTGTAAGTACACTGTAATATACCTGTGATACACTGCTAAGTACATTGTAGTATCCTTGTAACTAGCTTTTTTGTAGCTACCTGTAAATACACCTGCTAGAACACCGTTAAATGCACCTGTAAAACACACCTGTAAATACACTTGTAAATATACCTGTAAGTATTACCTTTTAAAATCACTTGTAAAGTATACCTTGTTAAATACACCTGTAAGATACACTTGTGAGTACACTTGTAAGTGTAAGTACATTGTACGTATACCTGTAAAACACCTGTAATTATACCTGTAAGTACACCTTATAGTATACTGTTAAATACACCTGTAAGTACACTTGTAAGTATACCTGTAAATACATCTGTAAGTATACCTGTACATACACCTGTAAGTACACCTGTAAGTACACTTGTAAATTACCAACCTATAAGTACACTTGTAATACACCCTATAAGTACACTTGTAAATCCACCTGTAAGTACACTGTCAGTATACCTGTATAATACACTGTAACGCACACCTGTAAGTATACCTGTAAGTACACCTGTAAGAACACTTGTAAGTATACCTGTTAGTACACTTGTAAGTATACCTGTAAATACACCTGTAGGTACACCTGTAAGTATACCTGTAAATACACCTGTAAGAACACTTGTAAGTATACCTGTTAGTACACTTGTAAGTATACCTGTAAATACACCTGTAAGTATACCTGTAAGTACACCTGTAAGTACACTTGTAAGTATACCTGTAAGTACACCTGTAAGTATACCTGTAAATACACCTGTATGTACACTTGTAAGTATACCTGTAAGTAGACTTGTAAGTATACCTGTAAATACAATTGTAAGTATACCTGTAAATACACCTGTAGCCACCCTGTAAATACATAGTAACCTGTAAAGTACAAACCTGTAAGCCACCTTGTAAGATATACCTGGTAAGTATACCTGTAAGTACACCTTGTAAGTACCATGTAAGTACAACACACCTGTAAGTAGACCTGTAAGTACAAACACCTGTAAGTAACTTGAAGTATACCGGTAAGTGACTGTGTAAGTAAACTTGTAATATACAAACTGTAAATACACCTGTAAGTATAACCTGTAAATACGCCTTTTAAGTATACCTGTAATACAACACCTGTAGGAACACCTGTAAAATGCACCTGAAAGCACACCTGTAAATGCAACTTGTAAATATACATACCTGCAAATACACCTGTAAGTAAACTGTAAATATACCTGTATATACACTTGTAAGTATACCTGTAAATACACTTGTGAGTACATCTGTAAGTACACTTGTAAGTATACCTGTAAATACACCTGTAGGCACACCTGTAAGTACACCTGTAAGTACACCTGTAAGTACACCTGTAAGTACCTGTAAGTATACCTGTAAGTACACCTTTAAGTACACTGTAAGTAACCTGTAAGTACACTTTAGTATAATAACTGTAAATACACCTGTAGGTACAACCTGTAAGTATACCTGTAAAACACATCTGTAATACACTTGTAAGTACACCCTGTAAGTTATAGAATCCTGTAGATACACCTGTAAGTACACTTGTAAGTATACTTGTAAATACCTTGTAATATACCTGTAAATACACCTGTAGAACACCTGTAAATGCACCTGTAAACACAACCTGTAAATACACTTGGTAAATACCTGTAAGTATACCTGTATACGCTTGTAAGTATGAAACACTTGTAATACAACTTGTAAGTATACCCGTAAATAACCTGTAAAGTACACTTGTGAGTACACTTGTGAAGTACACTTGTAAAGTATAACCGGTAAATACACCTGTAATTACCTGTAAGTACACCTGTAATATACCTGTAAATACACCGTGTAAGTACACCTTGTAATAATACCTGTAATACCTGTAAGTAATAACCTGTAATACACCTGTTAAGTCACCTGTAAAGTACACTTGCCTACAATACACCTGTAAGTTAAAATACACTGTAAATACACCTAGTAAGTACACTGTGAAATACACCTATAAGTACACTGTAAATACACCTATAAGTACACATTGTAAAGACCCTAGAATACACTTGAAGTACAAAGACCTGTAGTACACCTGTAAGTACACTTGTAAGTACACCTGTAAATACACCTGTAAGTACACTTGTAAGTATACCTGTAAATACACCTGTAAGTACACCTGTAAGTACACCTGTAAGTACACCTGCAAGTATACCTTTAACCAAAGATGCAAGAATCCATCAAAAATGCAAGAAACTGCCAAAGAATATAGGGGTTATGATTGATGACCAACTAACCTTTTCCAATCATGTTGCCTCAGTTGCTCAGTCATGCCGTTTTGCACTTTACATCATCAGAAAAATCAGACCTTACTTAACTCAACATGCTACTCAACTCCTGACACAAGATTACTGTAATGTTCTCCTGACGGGCCTCCCAGCCTGCACAGTGAAATCTCTTCAGATGATCCAGAATGCTTTGGCGTGCCTTGTCTACAGCCAACCCAAAAGGTCACATGTAATCCTGCTGCTCATGGAGCTCCACTGGTTACCTGTTGCAGCCCACAATAAATTCAAATCGCTAGTGCTCGCCTACAAAGTTGTCTCCGGTACTGCACCTACCTACCTGAACGCCCTTATACAGGCATATGCTACCTCACGACTGTTGCACTCCTCCAATGAGAAACGCCTGGCTCTATCACCTGTTCGCTCAAGGCAATCCAAACTTTTCTCGTTTGTTGTTCCCTGTTGGTGGAACGTCCTACCAGTTCCTACCAGATCAGGGGCGTCCCTCTCTACCTTAGACCTCCTGAAGACCTCCAGCTCTTCAGAGAGGACCTCCTCTACAACACTACCAACAACTGGACATGATAAATCTATCCTTTTAAGAATTGTCATTAGTATTGCTGCACTAACGCTTCCTTATCGTACTACTATCGCACTTGATTGTTTCCCTCTCTGTTGCTTTGGATAAAAGCGTGAGCTAAATGACTAAATGTAAATGTAAAGACCCAAGAAACCACCAAAGACCAAAGAATACAGGAAAGACCCAAGAATCCACCAAAGATGCAAGAATCCACCAGACCCAAGAATCCACGAAAAGGCAAGAATCCATGAAAACCCCAACAAACCACTAAAATGCAAGAAACCACCAAAGACCCAAGAATCCACCAAAGACCAAAGAATACAGGAAAGACCCAAGAATCCACCAAAGATGCAAGAATCCACCAGACCCAAGAATCCACGAAAAGGCAAGAATCCATGAAAACCCCAAGAAACCACTAAAATGCAAGAATCCACTAAAGACCCAGGAATCCACCAAAGATTCAAGAATCCACTAAAGACTCAAGAATCCACCAAAGACCCAAGAATCCACCAAAGATTTAAGGAATTAATATTCCATAGCTTTACGTGAAGCTGCTGTTTATTGTTTCTGTGTATATTTGTGTTGATTTCACAGCTGGTTTGATGATGCTGGTTTATATTTTATGGATTTTTTTAAAATAAAGTTGAAAAGTAACAAACATGGTCCATTTTTTACACACTTTATTTATTTACATCGAATTTAATGTTTGAAATCAGCTGATTACTTTTTCTACTGTTGAATATCTCTATCATATTCACACACACACACACTCTCTCTCTCTAACACACACACTCACTCTCTCCGCTATCTCTAACAACACACAAACTGCGCTCTCTCTACCACTCTCTCTCTAACACACACACACTCTCTCTCTCTCTCTAACACACACACACTCTCTCTCTCTCTCTCTCTAACACAC
Source organism: Larimichthys crocea (assembly GCF_000972845.2). NCBI lineage: Eukaryota > Metazoa > Chordata > Actinopteri > Sciaenidae > Larimichthys > Larimichthys crocea. The sequence goes on from NW_020856990.1 coordinate 17,025, forward strand.
GCACACACACTCTCTCTCTCTCTAACCACACACTCTCTCTCTCTCCTCTCTCTAACACCACACACTCTCTCTCTCTCTCTACACACACCAGACTCTCTCTCTCTCTCTCTCTAACACACACACACACTCTCTCGCCTCCTCTCTCTCTCCTCTCTCTCCATCTCTCGAACCACACCCACACTCTCCTCCTCATCTCTCTCGCATCTAAACCAACACACACTCTCTTTCCTCTCTCCTCTCCTCTCTCTCTAACACGCACAACCCCAACACGATCTCTCTCTGCTCTCTCTCTCTCTAACACAAACACTCTC
>NW_020856991.1:0-651 GCF_000972845.2 Larimichthys crocea
GTCATTGTCATCGTCGTCATCATCGTCATCATCGTCGTCGTCATCGTCATCATTGTCATTGTCATCGTCGTCGTCATTGTCATCGTCGTTGTCAGTCGTCATCATCGTCGTCATTGTCGTCATCGTCGTCATCGTCGTCATCATCGTCATTGTCGTCATCATTGTCACTGTCATCATCGTCGTCATTGTCGTCATCATCGTCGTCATTGTCGTCATCGTCGTCGTCATCATCATCGTCGTCATTGTCATCATCGTCGTCATCATCGTCATCATCATCATCGTCGTCGTCATCGTCATCATCGTCATCATCGTCATCATCATTGTCGTCATTGTCGTCGTCATCGTCGTCATCATCATCGTCGTTGTCATTGTCGTCATCATCGTCGTCAGCATCGTCATCGTCGTCATTGTCATCATCATCGTCATCATCATCGTCCTCGTCATCATCGTCGTCGTCATCGTCATCATCGTCGTCGTCATCGTCATTGTCGTCATCATCGTGACTGTCATCATCGTCGTCATTGTCGTCATCATCGTCATCGTCGTCATCATCGTCATCGTCGTCGTCGTCATCATCATCGTCGTCATTGTCGTCATCATCGTCGTCGTCATCGTCGTCATCATCGTCGTCATCGTCATCGTCGTCATCGT
>NW_020856992.1:0-534 GCF_000972845.2 Larimichthys crocea
TGAATCTGGGGCTCACAGGATAATCGCATACTACACAGGATAATTCATCCAGCCATCCTTTATCTGTAACCGCTTATCCTCATCAGGGTCACGATGGGGTTGGAGCCTATCCCAGCTGACTTTGGGCGATAGGTGGGGTACAACCTGAACAAATTGCCGGTTCATCACAAGGCACACTCACACTCACATTCACACCGATGGCCTGATTTTGAGTTACCAACTAACCTGTTAAGTGCATGTCTTTGAACTGTGGGAGGAAGCCAGAGTATCTGGAGAGGTGAGGAAGAGATGGAGAATATGCAAACTCCACACAGAAAGGCCCCAGCCGAGGTTCGAACCAGAAACCTTCCTGCTGTGAGACGACAGTGCTAACCACCAGGTATTTTATTTTACAAATTATACAAAACAAAAATACAATGGTACGACTTTCTTCCTTCCGTATATTTACATATTTGCACTGGTATCAGTAAGAATTCTGTCTGTTCTCTATAAAGTAGACAAAATGATACTAATTTACACGCTGTGATGTAAAGT
>NW_020856993.1:0-803 GCF_000972845.2 Larimichthys crocea
ACTCCCTTACTTTTTTAAACTATTCTCTTCACATGTTCTTTCCACGTTAATCTAGAATCAAAAATCAATCCCAAGAATCGCATGCTGTTTACCCTTTCTAAATTCTTTCCATATAAGTTTAACTTTTTATTTTCACTGATTTTCTTTTTTGAGAAGAACATTACTTTACTTTTTTCACTTGATCTATCCCTTCCTGTAATTTCTTAACTATATGATCTATGTGCCCTCCCCTCTTCCATAATGCCCCATCATCTGCAAACAGAGATCTTCCCATTCCTGTGGGTATATTATCAAATATATCATTTATCATTATTGTAAATAGTGTAGGACTTATAACACTCCCCTGCGGCGTACCATTCTCTAGAATATAGCTTTCTGATATCTCTGATCCAATTTTAACCTGAATAACTCTTTCCCTTAAAAAAATCATAACCCAGTTAAATAAGTTTCCCTCAATTCTCATTTGATGCATTTTAATCATCAAACCTTCTCTCCACAACATGTCAGAGGCTTTTTCTACATCAAAGAACACTGCTGCCACCGTTTCTTTATTTACCTGTGCTTTCCTGATGTCGTCTTCTAAACACAATACTGGATCAATTGTGCTCCTACCCCTTCTAAATCCACTTTGATATTTACTTACCAATACCCTTTTTTCAATATAATACACGAGTCTCTCATTAATCATTCTCTCCATCATTTTACCTATATGTGATGTAAGTGCTATGGGTTTGTAGTATATTGTCTTACTTGGATCTTTTCCAGGTGACCAGGGTCGAAGAGACCTTATGTTGCCTTCCTAG
>NW_020856994.1:0-559 GCF_000972845.2 Larimichthys crocea
ACGAAAACTTAAAATATCTAAAACTTAAAAATAAAACTAAAAACTAAAAAAAAAAATTCTAAAACTTAAAAAATCTTAAAATGGAAAAAAAATCTAAAACTGAAAAAAACAAATTTTAAACTAAAAAAAAAAAATCTAAAACAAAACAAAAATATCTAAAACTAAAAAAAATCTAGAACTTAAAAAAATCTTAAAATGGAAAAAAAAATCTAAAACTGAAAAAAACTATTTTTAAACTAAAAAAAATAAATCTAAAACAAAACAAAAATATCTAAAACTGAAAAAAAATCTAAAACTTAAAAAATCTTAAAATGAAAAAATGGAGAAAAAAGAAATCTAAAACTTAAAAAATCTTAAAATGGAAAGAAAAATCTAAAACTAGAAAAAAAATCTAAAACTGAGAAAAAATAAAACTTAAAAAATCTAAAACTAAAAAAAAATAATCTAAAACTAAAATTATGTATTCAAATTGTTTTTTTATTTTTGTATTCAGTTTCAGATTTTATGATTTCAGATTACAGTTTCAAATCTTATTTTTTTAGTTTCAGATTTCTTTTTG
>NW_020856995.1:0-567 GCF_000972845.2 Larimichthys crocea
TGTAATAAACCCATATACACTGAGCAAAAATATAAACGGAACACTTTTGTTTTTGCTCTCATTTTTCATGAGATGAACTCAAAGATGTAAAACATTTTCTATATACACAAAATAACCATTTCTCTCAAATATTGTGAGCACTTCTCCTTTGCTGAGATAATCCAGCCCACCTCACAGGTGTGGCATATCAAGATGCTGATTAGACAGCATGAATATTGCACAGGTGTGCCTTAGGCTGGCCACAATAAGCAAGAGTGGCCTTTTATTGTGGCCAGCCTAAAGCACACCTGTGCAATATTCATGCTGTACATGACTCTAAAACTGTACCTGTGACAAGATCATCTGTACAGAAACTAGCTGAAATAATTACTGATATTTCTTCAGATTTTTGTTGTGCTGACATTTTTAGAGTAAGTGACTAATGTTTGTCAGAAATAATCAAAAAAATCAAAGTGAGCAATATTTATCACGTTAAATTCACGAAGCATGCATGTAAAACAATCGCCTGCAATCGTTTCATTCCAAACTAGTTAATTAATTAGTTAGGTGTGTAACTGGAGAACATGG
>NW_020856997.1:0-657 GCF_000972845.2 Larimichthys crocea
TAACACACACACACACACACACACAGTGTTAGCTGTTAGCTGGAGGACTCACCGTTTCACCGTTTCCCGGTTTCCCGCCGTACAGTCCCGGTTGTGTCGCGGATGACAGCCCGCTGAATCTTCAGCTTTATCCGGTGTTTTATCAAACGTTTCCTGAAAGTTTCCTGAAAGTTTCCTGAAAGTTTAAAAAAGTTTCATCAACGACAGAAAAACACACCGCGACTCTTCTTCTTCTTCTTCTTCTTTACTTCTTCTTCTCTTTCTATCTTCTACTTTCTTCGTTTTCTCTGTGCGGGTTTCAAACAGCGCTCACTATGACGCCACCGCTGTCGTGAGTGTGTGTGTTGTGCTGTGTAGTGTATTATTTATATATATATATAGTATATATATATATATTATTACTGTATTTATTCAATATATATATATAGGTACTAAACATTATAAAGAGTGAGATGAAAAAAGGCCGTCATGAATCCACTTGTTTGGACACAGAAGATGGAGGATGTAAGCTGCTACGATCAGGCACAGAGTTGGTTGAAGATGGAGTCACATCTATATATTACTGACAAAACTCTCTCTCGTTTGTGTCTATTCTCTCTCTTCTGTCCTGTTTTCTCTTCTTCCTCTCTGTTTCTCTCTCTCTTCGTCTCTCATTCT
>NW_020856998.1:0-597 GCF_000972845.2 Larimichthys crocea
GTAAAGATGGAAGTTGCTGCCAATACTGAAGAGTCAATCGATGACATTGCAGCGCCGGCAATAGCTCCCATGCCAATTACAAAAACAGCAGTTGGGGTAAAATGGAGAAGGACGATGGGCAACACCATGGCCGCCTCTCCTCGCTCATACGGAGAAGGTGACCCGTATGTGGTCATATTCCAATCTGAAACATAAAACCATTCATGTTTTTTATTCAGGGTTTTGAGCTTTAGTTCAACGATCTGCCAGCCTGTCAAACGTACCTGTTGAAGCTGCGACGGCACCAATCAGTATAGGTGGGATCCCAATAACAATGACCACACCTGCTGCTATGAAACAGATCACTCTGGCTGTAGATGTGGAGCTGGAGGAGAGAGTCCTTTGATGAAAGTCTTGACACGCCAAATTTCCAAGAGTCTGGGAAAACACCATGAGACATGTTATGATATAAATAGTTTTAATTGTCCTCTAGCTTAATGTTACACTTCTGTAACATTGTCTCATGACGGGAGTTTAGCAAAGTTTTCTACATCAACTAAGTGACCTGAGAGAACTGGGACAAAACTGACACCTGGTCATCACAACAAACAGGCTGTA
>NW_020856999.1:0-562 GCF_000972845.2 Larimichthys crocea
GTGTCTTTCTCTCATAACTCCCAGAGGGAGTGTCTCACTGTGAAACAGATTACTGCAAAGTAAAACTCTTAGTTCATCAACAAGTGAGCAAAAAAACCCTGGTAGCTCATTAACCCATGCTGTCCATCTCTGGTATCTTACCACTTTGTAGTTTGTGCAGGAGAAGCGGCTGTAGCTCCTCGCCGGCACCCTGAGGCCACCGTACTCCGTCATGTCACCTCAGTAAAGACGACTACCAGGGCAGAGCGAAAACAAGCAGAAGTCCATAAACTGGCTGGGTCATAAAAGAGAGGTGGAGCGGGTAAATATAGCCACGCTGTCTGATGACTCTCCTGTCCTCCTCCTGGTTTGTCGTCTGTATGAACAGAACATGCATTACTCCTCTTTATGAGCACTTCTCTCTCTCTCTCTCTCCTCTGACTGCTTCATAGTGAAGCCTCACACATCCTGACACTGTTTTAACCCCTGGGTGTCACTCACCCTGTCTGAGTCAGACACCCTGACTCAGTTCCCTCTTCTTCTGCTGCTGGTAGAGAGACAGACGAGCGACATAAAACCCAGA
>NW_020857000.1:0-631 GCF_000972845.2 Larimichthys crocea
AAAAAATAGCCTGAATTTGTCATTTATGTGTTTATATTTGTTAGTAAAGTAGACATGAAGAAAAAGCAGAGAGGGACCACAGCAGCAGCAGCAGCAGCAGCAGCCTGACCCGGTTCAACCTGAATGGGACGGAGCCTTAATCATCATCATTGGCAACACCTGTGTCAAAATGGCCGCTGTCAGAAAGGTCTACAGCGCCAGGTAGTCCACACCTGTGCTGCGTCTGCCAACAGGGAACTGGCTGAGAAGTTGCTGTCATCTTGTTGGCCAGAGGTGAAACTCTTTTATTTACCACACACTTGAAACATGGCATGTTTAAATGTTTCTGTAAATACTGCCAGACATCTAGTTTGCTTTGCCAGAAATATACTACTGTCTCTGCAGGACGACTTGGAGGATGGATATCTGTGCTTGAGTTCAACTTAAACTTGGTTTTAAGTGCAACATTTGGAGACATTTGGAATACCCTGCCTCTCTCCAGCCAGGTAAGTGAGTTAATAAAGTGTGTCTCTGTTTGGTGGTTTATACGGAAGCCCTAATTTTAAAGAAAAACCCTTAAATAAGAAGGTTTAAAGTTTAAGTTGGATTTATTGTTCTTGTACAAGGGGAGCGTTTCACAGTGCAACACACT
>NW_020857001.1:0-726 GCF_000972845.2 Larimichthys crocea
TGGTATTTTGGATATCCTGAATTGCCCTTGGGTGGGACCAACTGTGATGTATTATCTGTCTTTGGACAAGCCTCCCAGAGTGGTAAGTGATTAGAAAAGGCATCTAGCTTCATTAGTCAGTTGGTTTGAGTTTTGTTTGTTTTGGCTTTTTGGATGGCTAACAGCCTAGACTGCAGCATCATGTCTTTAGCTTTGGATGGCAGAGCAACACTGAAACGCAGCATGTGTCTGAATCCTCTTCTCTATGCTTGCACACACCAGTCTCCCTGGTGCTCTGGATGCTGTATACAATTGTATGGAAGTGTTTTTCTCTCTCAAGCCCCTTTGCTCCTGACAGATGACTGGCAGACAAAGATTATAAAAAATAACAAAAGGCCAGGAGGGCTGGGACCTGCAGAGCTAGCTCCTCTGCTGTCTGCTCTGGCCTTGGCCCTCAGCCAGCTGATTTTCATTGGGAAAGCCCAGAGCACTGAGGGGCTGAGAGGGCTATAACTGGCTGTTTTTCTCACCGACAAACCCTCTCTCACATTGTTATTGACTAAGGCGCTCAGTTACTGCCTTTGCTTGCTTGGCTTTTTGCTGGGTTGTTTCCTCTCAGGAACGATGGACAATCAGAGCATCTTTGACGAATGTTAAAAGAAGCACGTTTTCCCCTGGACTGCTCTCCTATTGGCTGATGACTGATGAATGTCTAAGGAGGGTAGTCTGGCTGGACCTGAGTATTTT
>NW_020857002.1:0-530 GCF_000972845.2 Larimichthys crocea
GTTATGGGGGGGGAATAAAAACACAGGTTAAACTAAGAAAAATAAATTGCTTAAATACCGGGTCCAAAACCTCCACTTTGTGAATAAAGAAAAGTTGGTGGTGGTGGTGGTGACATGGGGTTACATTTGTGCGTGCATGTGTGTCTGTGTGTGTGTGTGTGTGTGTACAAAGGGGTCAACTTGGGTATGGAGGAGGGGTGGGGGGAGTCAGGAGCAGGAGGTGTGTGGGGAGGAGGAGGAGGGGGAGTAAATTCAAGTCCTTTCATAGAATCCAACAGGAGACCAAAACAGGCCATGTGCATTTTTTTGTTTGTTTTTTTTCCATTTGACAAAGCCTCAGAAGATTTCTTTTTACGTATTTATTGTATAAAATACAGAGCGCCCTTCGCGTTCGAAAAAAAAAAACACAACAACAACTGCTTTCTTGAATTGTCACCTCTACGGATGGGAACTCTAAGGACAACAAAACAAGAAAGGGAGCAGTGTAAAAATCCCTCCGTCTTATTGTCTCCCACCCCCTAAAAAAAAAA
>NW_020857003.1:0-624 GCF_000972845.2 Larimichthys crocea
AGTCTCCGAGACGTCCCTGCAGACACGGTTACCAAATGAATATTTTATTTACAATTTTACCCTTTTTTACTTTCTCTGGTGCAGATTGAGCTCGCACACACACACACACACACACACACACACACACACACCATCAGACACAGTATTAAAGACAAGTGAAGGAGGTGTGTGTGTGATGGAAATGAGGTCAGCTGTGTTTTCAAACACACTCCTCTTGGTCTCTTTCTAACCTTTAGAGGATCCTGCCGACGCTCAGATTAAGTCTCACTGAGGTTAAATCTTGGACGACAGACTGACACACACACACACACACGCACGCACACACACACACACACACACACACACACACACACACACACACACACACACACACACACTCGTCCTGAATTTTTGGGGCTCTGTGGGTAAAAAGCTGACTTGATGTGATGGGAGGTGTGCCGACTCTGCAGAACTGTGTTTCTGCAGATGGTTGATGTGAATCTGCAGCAGCTGTCAGATCTCTGTCAGAAAACGTTGCCGTGCTTTTTATTCTACACACTCTGCATCATCACACACCTCCACCCTCTGTACAAACCCTCCACAAAAAGATGCTCCACTTCTGCAACAGAACCTCTGAACCGGCAG
>NW_020857004.1:0-668 GCF_000972845.2 Larimichthys crocea
TCGCTGTGCTGTCAAAGTATTCAGATAAATCTGAACTCAAAACTTCACTTCACTTTGGCCTATTTATAAACGTTCGAATGACGTCACGACACTTCAAAGGCATGTAAAGATAAGCCACGCCCCTAGCAACTGAACTCAGATCTTCACTTCACTTTGGCCTATCACAGGTTGTTGCTTCTGATCTTTCGAATGACGTCACGACATTTCAAAGGCATGTAAAGATAAGCTACGCCCCCTAGCAACCACTAGAGCCGTCCAGGAGTTCCTTAGCAACCAGAAAAACGAGCCAAAACGAGCTGTTGAAACGGTTTAAACACACACACACACACACACACACACACACACACACACACACACACACAGGATTCATCTTCTTTAAGGAACTATCTGCTTTGTCTTTGACGTCATTATTATGAATTCATGTCGCTGTGGAAGAGCAGATACAGCTCCACTGGATAAAGAAGCTCTACGGGAAGTCACTCCTACCTGCTTGCCCTGTGTAGGAGCCATATAATCGGTTGTATTTATTTTGCATTTTATCCCACCTGAATACTAGGTTGTGGTATGGTATAGGCCGAGGCCAACCATACGCTATTTAGTACAGCTCATCAGCCACAAGTGCGTCTGATTTTGTGGGCAAAACGTTTTTGTACGAGGTTGTGTTTAAA